>NC_041724.1:8138813-8328813 GCF_900700375.1 Denticeps clupeoides
ATTCAAATAAACCCTCAGTGAAGGGGGAACCAGGAGAAAAACCAGTGGCAAAATCAGGCATGCTGGGTTTCCGTCAACGTTTTAGGTTATTTCATAAACTTTTCAATAACTTGCAAATAAATACTGCAGTCTGGGAAGTGTGGAAGAAGAAAAGAAGAAACTCAAAGACACAGAGAGACGTGTTGCCGTCAAATTATCAATGGTGAACAGAAATTAACGCAAATGGAAATCTCTAAGTTTTTTTAATTGACGTTTTGTAGATATTGCTTTAGTTTTGCTAAAAACTGAAAATGAACGTAATGGAGCAATGTCAAGTAATAAAACCGAAAAATATATATTTATATATATTGCTAAAAAAGATTTTAGGTGGTATTTCAGGCATTTAAAAAAAAAGCCATTTAGCAAAGCTGTACTGGAAACACACTGTCATGTTGACATTTCTTCTTTTTGCAATGGATAAGCAAAAAGAATAAGCAGACAGAAGAAGAAAGAAAGAGAAAAAAAGAGAAAAAAAGGGTGCGACAATTTACAGCCATTGATAAGCACATTTCCTTCCTTTCTTGTGCTTCTCCAGCCACCACCGGCCGAGTGATTAATTGGGCACAGGGGTGTGTCCATTTGCCACCATGGGACTCGGACCCTTGAGAAGAATCATTGAGGTGGCGGGCAATTTCCTGCCAATCCGAGCAATCCGTTGGTGAGCTAATGACCTTCTTTTCCTCATCTTCACCGATAACTCTGCTCTCTTTCTCCTCGGCACCCATCCTCCACCACCCGACCTGTCGCTTGTCCATCACTGCTCTATTGACATAAAGGCTACCTTTCCACCAGGACGAGCACAAGTAAGACTGATTTGTCCTGAGGGATGCCGCAGATTAAAGATGCATGGAATATCTGAATCTGGCCGAATCCTGGAGCCGCTGTGGGGTCGCCACAGGCTAACTACAAGCTCAGGAAGCTTTGAATTCGTCTGATTCGTTTATATGGGCTGTAAAGGTTGTGTTGTAACCTTTGGGGAACATAAATGCAAATCTCTTCCAAGTGTCCAGTGGTTTCCCCACAGAATAAAACCTTCAACCGATTCTGGACCTCTTTAACCTGATAACCCTGGACGGCTTTTGAACGGCTGTCTCTGGGTTCGCGTTTGAGCATATGCAAATTCCTTGTCCTGCCTCCACAATCTGTGGCTCAGCTATGCAATCAGCAGTGTTGTCCGACCCTTAAAAAACATGCAACAGCCCAAGGACCCCCCAAGTAGTGAATTTCTGGCCCACTACCACCATTCCTCTCCCAAACAACAAAGACATCATTAAACTCCACTCATGGTGTAAAATCTGTAAACTCGACGGGAAAGGAATGCCTTTGGTGTAATGAAAACGCGAAGGATCACGAAAGCGAGCACCGAGCTAGGTTGCCAGATCCAGGAAATACTCCCATGGGGCCAAGCACCCCTTTGGCTCCATAAGGAAGCTCGCTGCCAACCCCCCGTCACAAAACATGCAGCGCAATGACAAACGGCACCGCCTGGCAACGCGGGAGGGCGGCTGTGATGGGAAAAATCGGGGCTCTTATCAGCAAGGGGTTGGGGCGAATGTCACCTTCAAGGCTGGCGTGGAAACTGTCCCTGTGCTTCCCTCCTCATGAAATATGACAGAGCCCAACAAAAAAAAGAAAGAAGATTTCGCATGATTTGACATTTGATTCAGAGCCAGTGTCCTCTGTACAAAAGTGTTCATAAAATATGCAGAGGTCCCTGGGCACCAGACAGTGCAATTGCAAGAGTGTGTGTGTGTGTGTGTGCGTGTGTTTGTGTGTGCGTGTAAAGAGCATGCACAATATCAAATCTACCTTTATGAAGGAGGGTATTTAATATTTCAAGATTTAGCGATTATTGCAAGAGTTTGTGTGTTATGTGTGGTAATGACAATATCATGTTGTATCTCAGATTCCAATTAAATCCTGGTGCATACTATATTATCTCAAGGGAATATGAAAAAAAAAGAAAATTCTTTTTATGAAAAATGTAGAGAATTTATTTATTTATTATTTATAAAATTTCAGATCCCATTCTGGTTGGGCACATGTAGTTTTGATGAATAATTAGCCGGCTTCTGCCCCGCTCCCCACCCTGACCCTGTGCATGAGGGACGTGGTCCTCCACCATGTGCTGTCCACAGCACTTTCAGCGGCTCATTGAGATTCAAGGCACGGGCAGCATGCGAAAGCGCCCGTGATAGCTGTGAAGTCATTAGTTCAGTCATTAGCCCAGTTATGTTAAATATAAATTACAATTCATCATCAGAAAGGGCCAGACCATTCATCAGTGGGTGGCTTGGCAGGCGTTAAATCGCATTCACTCGTTTCGAGTCATGGTGGTCCCTCTTCAACAAGATGCTCATGACGATCACCATTTTTTAAAAAAAACTACGAGGAAAAGCTCAGTTGTGCATTGACACAAGGAATGCTTTGAATCTCCATGCTGATGCGAAATAAAATGTGCAGTTTGGGTTGATCAGAAGGGTTCCTCTCCCGGTCGTCAGTTTACGCAACGGATGGTGCTGATAGAGCTTTAACGATCGCCCTGATTACAGTCATCAGTTGTCCCTGCGGGTTCCACTTATCAAAGGAAATGGTGTCCTGTCCGCAATTTTTTTTTTCATCCGCTTTAAAAAAAAAAAAAAAAAAAACGTATTCTCATTATATTCATGTTGTGATGCAAATATTAGGCATGTAGGATTTAGTGGGGTACACAAGTTTCTCAAGCGTTAAGAATAACGACTTGCAAAATTTCATTATGACTATTTGGTAGCATGCTGGGAGAACATGAGCGCCAGGTTCTGCACCCCACCATGCTGCTTGAGTGATGCTGGTATTAAAGCCAATGGATACTTAGCAGATTCTAAGAATAATTCATGTCATATATGTTGTTATACTGCTGATATAAATTTTTTATGAAATTCATAAGAAGCTTATTTGGTGCATTATTCACCAAATCCGAATGGGCAGATGTCAACATTGGCAAATACATAAAAAAAATGTAGGATTGTGAAGTTCTTGCAAATGTGACTTAAAAGTAAAGCAGATTTTTGAAAAATCCCGCCTTGAGAAAGACGGGTCTCCCAGGTATCATCTGAAAGCGAATCTAATACGGTGACTTGGCCAAGAGAAGCCACTTTTCGGCGACTCGGCTGTGCATTAATGCCAGAGATAATGCAACTGAACGGGGCTCTCAATTAAAAAGGGGCGCCATGGCGCTCCGCTGAGGGTAAAAAATGAAAGGCGCGCACACGCCGGCCCTGCACGCCACAAGTAAATTAGCATTGTGGCGTGTACACGACTCACCGTGCGTTCGTGTCTCTGCACCGCCTTAATGGCTTTTGCAGAGGATTGGGCGGATCGCTTTTTTTATTAACGAGCTCTGATGTGACTTCCCGTTTATTTTCTTTGGCTTCTGCTGTCTGCTGTCTGCGTCCCTCGTCCTCTGTCTTGCACTGGGACTGTGGGACCCTTAAACGTGAATGGGAAGAAAGGGAGGGGAAGGTGGGGAGGTGTGGCGATGGAGGATAGAAGGCAACCCATTCATCTCTCTCCCTCGCCCTCTTGCTCTCTTTCTCTGGGTATCACTGGAGGAAAACGTCTGGTGTGGAACAGTGATGTAGTGGCCCTGCTCTGCCCCAGCTGTCGGCCCCAGCCGGCGGGATTAATGGGACCGTTCACTCCCTCCCGCTCCCACCCAAATGCTGCCCCCCTCTTTCTGGGAGGGGACAGCGCTGCCACTTAGCACCCTGACATTCGACTGATGGATGGGCTCGTGTCTGGACCATCTACCACCCCTCTACCACCGCTGTCCTGTGCAGTGGGGACTCCCCAGGGGTCACATGCACTGAAAAAGGAACCTGTGACTCTGGTCCACCATTTACAGCAAGCGGTGTAAAAAGACTGATGAGGTGATTCGGGAAGCTTGCAGAGTCGTGAGCGGACCAGCATCAAATGCAGAGGTCAAGAAGACAGTGATTCATTAAGATGACTCCGTAGCGACGCAAGCTATCTGCTCATCAACTCGGCACCGGAGCCCAGAGGCACCTCAGGACACGGCGTCACCGCTGAGCCGTGAGGCGACGCAACGTAGCCCCTGTTTTCCGTTTTCTGAAAGTCACCATACTGTGCCTCACACTGGTTCATAAAAAGTGAATAAAAGAGAATTGGTGCACATTCAGCGGCGCGGAAATAACATGAGCAGGGCACAAGATGACAAACGAGCAACTTTGGAGGAAGCGATATTACACAGTCGTCACGGAAACGCACATGCTCTGACACACTGGACAGGGTGACACCAGTCACAACACGTTCAGAACATAGAGAGCATAAAAAAAGAGCAATAAAAGCATATAGTTGAAATTTAAAAACAGAGAGCAAGAAAGGGATGGGGAAGAGAGAAAGGAAGACCACGGAAGTCGGACACTCACAGGATCTCCAGGTCGCGCAGTGCTCGGAAGGCTCCATCTTCGATGCAGCTGATGTGGTTGCTGTCCAGCTGCCTGCAGAAGAGAGACAGGAGTCAGCAGCAGGTCCACGCCAGGGAAGGAGGGAGGGAGGAAGGGAGCAGTGGAGGAGAGGAGTGGTGGAGGTGGAGGGGGGGCTGCGGGAGAGAGAGACAGAAAGAGAGAGAGGTAGGGAGGAGGGAGGCACCGACTCTTACCTGTGTCCACAGCGCACTGAGAAAAAAAGGATGAAGGGTGGCCTGTGGTGCCTCCTCCCCCCACCCCACCCTTCACTTGTTGACGTAAGGCTGAGAAAGGGACAGAGGGAGAGAGAGAGACTAAGAGAGAGAGAGAGAGAGAGAGAGAGAGAGAGAGAGAGAGGGAGGGAGCGAGGAAAGCGAACACGAGGCCGACTGTGGACCAGCCCGTCTGTCAGCTCTCTGTAAATATTAATTGCATTTCCACCCCCCCACCTCCCCGACTCTCCATTGTCCTCTCCACTCCTCCCCCTTTCTTTTTTTTTTTTTTTTTATTATAAAGAAAAAGGAGTAATTTCATTACATTAGAGCTCCCAATCCATTACCAGCTTTTACCGGCTCTGTCACGAAACAATTTCATTAAAGGAGAGGGCTTCGTAAATCAGCCTGTTCCAGACAAGCCCAATGCACAGCACTCCTCCATCTTTCGCCTTTTAGTCTAATTTGACGTTCCGAACGTGCACATGCTCCTTTTGAAAAGAAAAGGAGACGATGGATGGTTGGCAGGACTGTAAGAGCTTGTTTGAATGCCTGCCTCAGTCATTTATTCAGCAAAACTAGCACCTGACCTTCTACACGCAACTTTTTTGGCTGAACGTATCCATCCATGCCCACTTATGGGGGAGAAGACATTGACTAAGAAAAAAAAAAGTTGTCCAGTCATGTCAAACTCATTTAGGCATCACTGATGATACTGAAATGTCAGTTTTTCCAGAATTAAAATGGCCGCCTGCGCTGACCCCTCTCCCAGCATGGCCGTGGCTGGCCCATTCTTGTTGTCCCGACAGGAAATTAAACAGTTGAAGACCTATTAAGCATCCTCAGCGGCTGCAAATGCAAATATCACGCTTAAATTTAACGCTTTAAATTTATCGTCTTATTCCGGCCTTATCTCGGAAGTTGATGGGCCCGCATCCTTTAATTCTGGAGGAGGTGGGAGGTTAACTGTTTATTTGTATATGCCTGTGTGTGTGTGTGTGTGGGATGGGTGGTGGGGAATGAAAGAGTCCCCAAATTAATTTCCTTTGCCTAATTGCATTGGCCCTTAATCACTGCAGCCTTGAGCGCTACTGGCAGTTCGGCTCTCCTCCTCTGCCAGCCTCCCATCTGGAGAAATACGAAAGACGTGGATGCGGACGGCGAGCCCCTGCCTGCGGACCCCCGTAACATGGCCCAAACCTATTAATCAGCCGTGACACGTTGGGTGCTAAACACCATCCACACGCCTTCGAATTAATTTTCCCACCTGGAATGATGGACGTTCATCAGTGGAGAAAAATAAAACAGGTGAAAGGAGACATCATGTGTTGGTTGCATTAGGAACAAAGGAGATGGGCTCTCGGTCGACCCCCATGCACTGATCCATTAGTTTGGGTGGTGATAGCCAAGCAATGTTTGAAGCTGTTTCTTATAGCTGAGGTTAAAAATGTAAAATTGCTGACGCCGTTTGCACAAAATTCAATCAAAGTGCCAGGTCAGAACTAACCCTGCACCCACATGCATGCTACACATTCACGTCAAAAGTGCTGGCATCATGCGTTGCTGAATTAAATTTAGTAGTACGCCTGTTGCTCTTCTTTGCTTGTGTTGCTTGTGACAGAAAGTTTTGAGGAGAAGTCAACTTTCCAAACACATGCCAATCAAATCTGTTTATGCATCCATACAGACCCGGGCTAATTCCATTATGTCCTGGACAGGAATCAGTGTGATTGGTTTAGTGCTGCTGTACCGCACACATTGGCTAACTGTGTTTCAACGAAGCCATAATTCATTCGAAGGATTGCTAAAATATTTGATGCATTTTTTTTGTTTACTATAACGCAGTTTAATGTAATTGTACGTGAATGGCCACTGTAGGCAGGTGGGTAGCAAATGTCGGTTCCTTTACGTTCTGCCGGTAAAACTATCAATGGTCAGTGGGGTAGTTAATGAGATATATGCTCATGTAGTGTGATGTATATGAACCAATCACAGCTTGCCAGTTGAATCAACTGTGGTGTGGGTGTGCAAGGTTTGGCGCAGTAAGCCAGCATGGGTGTGACAGAATTAGTGCGGTGTGTAAAATGGCCCAATTCACACTGTTTCCCCACAGAGTCATTATCCACAGTAACTCCTGACTGCTGGAACCTGGAACCACATGTACTGCCTAGTTCAGACTACAAGACCGATTTTCAGCTCACTAATCATGGCAAATCAGTGAATGTGTGAATTTGGCTGAACTGCAGATGAGCTACGGCCAATGAGAGCGCAGGACACACATAGAGTTAGTCGTTAAGTGCTTGTTTTGTCAGTTGTCCCATTTTTTTAAGATCCTGTTTCAAAAGAGCTGTCACTTTTGTCTTTTTTCGTGACAGAACATTGTTCTGGAGACCCAATGAAGCACTGAAGAAGCAACGAAGAGGGTGAAAGATCTCGTATCAGAATCTTAAATGAAGGCAACAATTTAGAGCCTTTTTTTTTCTATTTATCCTGTCCTCTCCCAATGACCAAATGCTTTCTGAACGGACAACAGTGACTCAAGAAATCAGGAATAGCAGCGATGTCACTAGAAAGCAGAGAAGCACAAGTCGATATGACGGATCTTCCAAGCTACACCTTCTAGCCTCCTTGCCCACCATCCGTCATCCCTCAATCACCGGTGGTGCAGCATTAGGCCGGCTGGAGGCCGGCGGCTCATTGCAGTACTGAAAGAAGGCGCGCTTTGAACACCTGCATTTCCAAAGCGAATTGCTGCGAGAACCAAAAGACGGCCCATATATTACAGGCTCATGCATAATGCAGTGCGCTGCTTATTGTGGATTGCGGGGCTGCGTCTCGCCGCTTCTCAACTCTGTTTGCCTTCCCCCAGTCTTCTGAATGGCCTAAGGTGATTATTCGCGTTTGGGGAACGGAGCTTTCGGAGAAGAGGTGGACACACAGAGGCCATATTCCCTCGGCAGTAGCAGTGGAGAGACAGACTGACGTGCATGGGCTCTGAAGAAGAAAAATAGCAGATGAAGGGCCGGTGTTAGATCTGAGAAGAGGAGTCTGGGATATCACAGCGGCATGGGAGCTCCGAGTCACGGAGCCAGGCAGAGAGGCAGGACATTAAGATGGTGAAAGCTTATGAGAAAATCAATGTGACCCCGGACCAAAGCCTGTCAAGGATATTTTTTTCCCTTCCCTTTCATGAAAAAAGAGTCAGAGGGTTGCGCTGTAGCAATTAAATGAGAAGTCACCTTAGTGGAAGGGGTGGTCGGAGGGGGGGGGCATTGTTTAAGTCACCTGCCTCTCCCCCTCCTCCACCCTTTTGCTTCAGTGTTTAATCCAGAGAACAAGCCCTGTTCCTGATCTGGCACCTGAATGTTCTGGCTGGAGAGACGCGATTAATCTTCATCTCTATTCACGAATTTGCTTCAATATGGATCAAGAACAGGGGTCACTCTATGAAACCCCTTGAGTCACATGTCCCCAATGTACTTTAATAGAAGAGTCAATATGAAATGTACAAACTAAGCGTATTAATAAATTATTTAAAGTGTCATTAGCCTAAAAACACACTATTTCATAGGTGGGGAATATCTCCTGAGATCCAATTACAAAGTTCTTGTTTTACACTGTAGGGTTTTACCAAGAAAATGTTGGTAAAATGGTTGTGGAATTCTGATTAAGAATTATGAATTATTCTTATTTTACAAAGAGTAATATATTAATAATTACACACACACACACACACACACACACACACACACACACACACACACACACACACACAGAGAGATTTCAACAAAATTACCCTGATTAACCTTCCTGGCAGCCAAAATCCAAACTGAACTGAAGACTGATGCAGTAAATGATCCGTCCTACTGCTCTGTCTCACCTGCTCCCTTTCACTTTTCCCTTCATTCACCCTCTCTCTCCTCATCTGAGTGTTTAGGTGAAGGATCCGAGCTCCCATCTCCATACAGTATTCCCCTGTAGATAAGCAGCCCTGCTGGGAGAAGCTGATAAAACGGCATCTCTGAATGATCCCATAATGCTGACCACACAAAGAGGATCATATGCAACAGGCCTCCCAGAAACACACAAATGCTAACACAACATATTACATATTTAAGTGCATTATTAAGTGCACATAAGATAACTTTAGTTACGGTAAACAAACATGAAGCATCTCCCTTTGTCCATCATTTTAAAAACCTTGCAGGAAATCAGTTATCCCACACATGTGGGATAATCCACAATGAGGTATCCATTAAAGGATTTCAGAGCACAAAGTGGATACATTGAACCACCCAACGCAAAGCACACCACAGAGAGGATTATCCCCCTTACACCAAAACCATAAAGAGCCTCCCTTGTTGTTGAATAGAACAGAAAATGACAGTTCTAGTCCCATGATTGCTATTTTTGGATACGGCTCTATAGATTGGAATCAGAATAAAGAATTCAGACAGACAATAATATAATTACACACCCAATTAAATATACTGTGGTCACATAGCATTTAGACTAAACAGTACTTTACATTTTAACAAAGCAAGAAAAAATTAATAATAAAATGACTGTATGTTATAACATGGTTATTTCATGTGTAACTATGTCTGCGTAACAAAACTAATCCAAGCTTATCCCGATCCCTACCTCTAAATGCAACCACACACACATACACACAACCACATGCACACACACACACACACACACATTCAGCAGAAGCAGACCCTGGGAAAAGTCCACACACTCACCACATACCAGTGGCGATCTCTCAATTACAAACAGAATACATGGCCCATTAAGCAAAAAACCATCACTTTATCACGTTTCCCGTTCATTTGAAGTGAATTATCGATAAGCCCTGTGTTAGACACACACACAAACACACACTATTTGACTGTTGGTAAACAACACCATGAAAGCTAGTTCCCATTCCCATTCGGAGTCTTAATCATCTTCAAATGAGCCAGCCTCATGGGATCAAAATGAACATGTGAAGTAGATGAGTCTACCATTCAGTTTTGATTTCACTGGCCATTGAAGGACAAGTTTCTGTTGAAATACAGATGTTACAACAGAAACCCGTTCTTCAGTCTTTCACTCCATATACTGGCTTAGGAGCAAAGCAACCTAAGCAGGTCCTGTGAATCGTCTCAGTATGATCCGTCCTTCAGAGCTGACAGTGAGTGTGATATCAGGGATTAGTTATCAGGACGCCTGATATTCAGCAGTTTCAACAGGGACTTACAGGTTTTTGACGGCGGTGATTCCGCGGAAAGCCTTGCGTGGAATGGCCTGGATTTGGTTCTCGCTCAGGTCCCTGGAGATCAAAAGGAAACAGATGAAAACAAAACGTTAAAAAAAAAAAAAGATCAAGGCCACATGTGATCAGGTAGAACTGCATCAGAACATATACTGAGTTCCAGTTCCATTTTAACTGGACAATTTTATTCAGAAGTTTATAAGAAAAGTCTAGGTTTCTCCAAAAAAATTACGTCAAAAATATGTCCACTTTCATGTCCTGTATATTTTTTCATTGACGAACATTGTGAAGGACAATTCTCAAACCACCACGATATTTCTTTATTCTCAAAAATAATAAGAAAGGAACGACACAGAAAAGCACAAAATCACTTGATAGCTTTGTTTGTGTGTTTTTATAAACATTTGTTTATGATTCAAATGATTTTTGACATATCACAATGATTTCGCTTAACTTTATTACGCTTGTTTGTTTGTAGACCCTTGCCCGGGAAACATAATTTAAAAACCTGAATGCAATTACTGGCAACGAACAAGATATGGAATATCTGCATGGCTAATCAGGGTGTCTGTCTCGCGGTCACACTCACTTCCCATCGCACACCAAGACCACCGCTCGGGTTAACCCGGCCGACCTTGCTACAACCAATTTCTGTGATAAACAATCAGGCACGGATCCAGTCAGTGGAGCCCTGCCTGGCCCGGTTGCGTGGGTCCGTAATGATGCATTAACGTGAGCGCCGCCAGCAATTTCCTCGCCGAGTGGAATAAAAACAGTATTTACAGCAGTTTTTGAAAAAAAAAAAAAAAAAAACCTTAATTAAAATGATATGTGTTTTTAAGGAACCCATCAAGTTTTATTGGCGCAAAATCTCTAATATGTTTTTGCACGGCAATATACAGTTCTCAGCCTGCGCGGCTTGATTGTTTCTGACCGTTTGAATGGCCTCGCTGTTCTTGGCATGGCTTGTTGCGGCGCGATAAAGCCAGAGTGAGCGGCAGCTTGATACGAACAGCATGCACTTTTTCTGCATCCTTCGCTCAGGCAGCGTGCTGCATGTACAAAGAAGGCAAACATTTGAAAAACATAATTTATAAAGCACTCTGCTTTCTTACGCATGACCCTCGGAAATTATGCTTCATGTTTATTCTCCAGCTCACATCAAGGCCAGAATGAGTTTCACCATATTCACTGCATTTTTGGCATCAAACGCACAATGATTTTGATTGCATGAATCAAAAAGGGGTTTAAAAAAGCTAAATAGACAAATAGCAAAAGTTTGGCAAAAATGTGCATTCTGAGTCGGAATTCTTTGTAAGTGATCCTCCACAAGCCACAGGAACAGAAATGTATAACAGAAGTTCCAGCGCTAATAAATCTTTTATTGGTTTGTTTACTCCACGGTTTTTCCTCCCTTTTTAATCATTATTCATACAGGTTAGGAAAAAAACACGGTATTTAAAAATACCTGACAGAAGTACCGTGGTGGAGTCCACACCCTAGAAGAATAGAAGCGAAAGAAAAGAATAATAAATCGTCTCCATGAAATGCCACTTTATTCTTTGTTACGACTTTCCATTTCATAACCATTATATTGTGTCACTACTACCGGCTTATTTTTATCCAATAGATAATATTTCTTCCTTTTTGTGCCCATTGGTTCCTGTGCTGGGTGTGGGACTCACATTTTAAGGCTTGCCACAGATCTGGAAACACACACCTTTTCTCATTCCACGCTGAGACATAGGGGTGCAGCATAGTGGTGTGCCATATTTGCTAATGTTCAATCTTTGATGGCTAAAACATGTCTCACTCAATGGCTGAGAGACTTCCCAGACGCAGCAGTTGTGAGGGTGTTGACTGGTCGAAAGGCAAACAACAGTAAAATGAAAAGCACGCTGCCCTATTGCGTTATTCACAGATGCAAACCCAACCCGAAAGAATATAATTCGCAGGCCTGCATTAATGTCACTCATCTGCTCAGGCACAGCTATTGTTTACACCACACAGTGAATATATCAGTCACAACTGACAATGAAACTGTATAATTACCTCAGACCAACTTCACAGAGGATTTTCCACACTCGGGTTCAGATCGTTGCTTCCATGCACTCATTACTCATAACTACACTCCAAAATGTGCATAAACACACACACACACACACTCATCTCTCTACACTGACAATCTGCTTGCAAATTTCATTAATTTCATTTTTCCTTCGACCTCCTCTTTTCAGCCTCGCAGGACAGCTGTCATAAATCTCCTATTGATTCCATTAAAGTCTCCCATGTCCAGACAAGCTGGCAGCACACCAAAACATATTACTGATAAAGGCCCAACAACACACACACACACACACACACACACACACTCACACACACGCAGATATCTGGCGGATGCTGCAAGGTGGATCCAACCTCCAGGCAGAAATGTAGAAAGCTCACACAAATATTTACCCACAAGCAGAATAATGGCCCGCCATCACTGTCCACTCTGATTTCTAATCACATAACACTAATGCCCCACTTCATCTTTGGCCAAAAAATGGCAGTGCAATTGCCGCTGATGGTTCTTTTGTTATTTACTGCCAAGCCTGAAGCAAGCACAAGTTTTTTTTTTTTCTCTATCATGTTCTCTATTTTCAGTTTAGGGGTGCTGTGTGAGCTAAGTGTGAGGCTTGTTTGCTAATGCGTCCTTGGGATTCAAAGGTAAATATATCAAGCAACAAAGAATCAATTGATGGGTGTGGGATTAAATCATTCAGAATGAAAATCCAATAGAGAATTATCCATATGCTTACTCAATGTCTGATGGTTGCCGAACAAAAATCCCCGATCAGAGGCAAAACAGTGGTGGATCGGATGTTGCGTATCTAGTTGAGTTGCCAACAAAATACAGACAACTCTTTACACTCACTCTGTAGAAAAGCCAAAAACGTGATATTCAGCGTTTGAAACTTGATATTCAGCGTTTAGTGTCTATGCCCCCACTTTTGGAACATTTGAATTTTTTATTTTATATCGGTCTTAGTTGGTCACCCAGTCTCACAATGAGATTTCTTCAGGATGCACCGTTTCCGTGTCAATAGATTTAAATGCTAATGAGGAGGAGAGAGGCGGGACGAGGAAGACATTCGCGGAAATAACGTCATCAACACCGTTCACCAACCACAATGTTTGCCACTAACAGGACATCATGTAGCCTTTCCCCTTTCGAGGACATAAAGGGGAAAAATTCCAGATCCGGCCTTCTGAGCTGTCACTCTCTGAACGGTAGAGCAGAATGACCAAAGCATGCTCTAGACCTATCGCCATTTCCAGCCACTGCAGGACCATAGGCAGGCCAGGGGAAGTCCTATTAATGTTAAATAATCTCACAAAGTAAAATATACATGATAGGGGACCTTTGTGTACATTTTCAGAATCGCACACTTAACATTGATTGATTGATTGACTTCCCATGTATCTGGAGAGCAAACAGACTAGTGTGCGATCAATTCTGCAGTAACAAGCCTTGATGATCCACAAGTGAGAAAGTGCGGCGTCAACATAGCCAAAGACACAAATAAGTCATTATCTATGATCAGAAATACACTGCTGCACAGTGGCATCGACGTTGATTCTACCCCTGGACCGCCTGTGAGTCCTTCGCTATCTTCTAGGCCCCCCGACTCCTTGTTGTGGTCCTCCCTCCTTGGAGGGCAGGATTCTGTCAGAGGCAACAGCGGCGTCTGGGCTGCGGGCCCTGAGTCCCGTCACAGAGCGGATCCCCGGATCCCCCGCGCTCGCTTTGAAAACACTCCACAGGTCTGTAGGTGAGAGGTGAGTGGCGGCTCCAAGCGCTTCCTAAGCAGGATATTGCATTACATTATTCATTTGAACTGTGTGGGCAATAATAACTGCAGTCACTTGTGCCGCGGCTATATTACGGTGAACCAAAAACGCTGCTGGGGATGAAGCCAGACAGGCAAGACAAAAGAATATCTATTCAATGTAGAAATATTTGCCCACACCTACGGTCCATAAAGATCGGCTCTTCTCTCTCTCCAGAACGGCGTGGCAGTAGTCTCTTTTGAAGTGAACAACTGTAGGGCGGACAGGCATGGTGAGAGAAGGGTGAATTACACGGCCCAAGGTTGCGTATCCTTCTGCGGCGGACACGTTTGTTTTTCATGTGCGTGTCGGGAGAAACCAGGGATGATGTGGTCTGCTGGGAGATGACGGGGTTCAGACGACGGCCGGACGCCTTCCCGCTCCAACGCGACTGGGCATGACGATTTATGAGAAGGCCGCTGTTAAAAAAACTGGGGGGGGTGTGATTGGAGATTTCTTAGCTTTTTTTCTGAATCTGGAGATTAAAAATAAACTTCAATTTAACAGGCTGGGTTTCAATACTTTATAGTCTGAAGTAACATATCCACATGGACACATCGCTGGAAAGGAAGCAGTGGACATTTGTTACTGCATTACACTTTAATACTCAGTTACATTTGTTCTATGTTGATCTACTATTTTCAAAGTAATGATACTAATAACAATGTCCACTGCCCAACATGGTCCTTAATATCTTTCGGATGTGTTTTCAGAGTCACCATTTCCTGCTTTTACTCTCACAGCAGGACCTCTCCCGCTCTGTATTTCCCTCTCAGCCATTTCATTTATTCAACAGAGAAATGTAAAGGCGTGTCACAAATATTGACCCCACTGCCAGCTCGTACTTCAGCGTTTTACAGTTGGGACGCAGGTGGGTCATGCAGAGTGCTGAGTCTTCAAGATCCCCTCCAGTGGCCACTGGGAGCCTCCATATTGGTTTACAGTCACTTTTAAAAATGGAGGCAAATTAAAATGCTATGGATTTCTGGCCCCCGAAAGGCTGTAAACTCTAATTGGCTTTCAGGACGACAGGAGCTCTTAATTTAGAGATGAGTAAGAGGGAGCATGCTCACTGGGAGGTGTGGAGGCAGAGGAGAAAAGAGACAGTGAGGGATACTCAATACGCTGCTTAACCACAGGTCAGTCTGGCCCCCTTAATCTCCACTTTTATGCAGCTTGCGTGGAGAATAGCAGCAAAGTGGAGGAGCCCCAGTCAGGGGTGCTTTGTGTGAAGCCAGACTCCTACACCCGATGAAGAGTGCAGGGTGGTTGTAAAGGGGAGGATGGAGAAGTTATCATAGATGACGGCAGAAAATGCAGAAAAGGGTGAAGGGGAAAGAAAATGGGAAGGCGAGGAGCCGGTGCTGGCGGCGGGAGTTGGGGGTTGGGAGCTGGGAGGAAGGGGGGGCATTCTCTCTCCGATCAAAGCCTGGCGCCACAAGGCTTTGTATTCAGCTCCAGCCGTTTAACTTTCTGCCCTTGCCCGGTGTCTTACATCCACCCCCAAAGACTCCTTGATTTAATTAACTCCCTGCTTTATGAATAAAAAAATTCTACTATTGATCATCCCTGGAGCTGACGCAGGCTAAACTGGGACAGCCACTCGCTTCATTACTCTGCCCTGCACTTTTATTTATTCTTTTTTTCTACCTTCAGATATAGAGA
The DNA here is from genome assembly GCF_900700375.1 of Denticeps clupeoides. NCBI lineage: Eukaryota > Metazoa > Chordata > Actinopteri > Clupeiformes > Denticipitidae > Denticeps > Denticeps clupeoides. Next base: position 8,154,326 of record NC_041724.1, read on the forward strand.
AGGTGGGTTAGAGAGAACAGGAGGAGGAGGGGGAAAAAAAAAGAAAGAGAAGTAGCTTCTAAATCAACCTAAATGGGCTAAAATGCTCCCTTGGGTGCTGCAAGCTCTGTGCTTAAGTTTCCGCATTCCTCCAGCGTTCCAATGGAAAAAGCGCCAGCGGCGGAGAATTATAAATGGAAATAGTTTTTACTCGGCGTAAGTATCTATTATGTTTTGTCGATACTTTAATTAAATTGGACGGCTTAATGTGATTTATCCTGATCCATACCCTTTATGGTTATAAAAGCCTTTCTGGACCCCCGCCCGAAAAATGTCGAACAAATTTAGATGAGTTACGGAGAAAGGGGACAGATAAAAGAGAAAAATAGTCACAGAGGCCTGGGCATGGCGGCCGATTTGTTATTGGCTAATTCACTTTTTACTCCTCTGCTGTCATTGGCCTCAATTCTTTCTTCTTCTTTGTCTTCTTTTGAGCGGGCTTTGGGGGGGCAAGCGGTCCGACAGGCTTTTAGGGGCATTTACAGAGCTAATAAAATGTCAGTTGTAAGAAAAGACGGCGATCTTTGGGTCTGCCTGAGTCTCCTGGAGAGAAGGGAGGGGGTTGTTGGTGTGAGGTGGCACATCGCCATCCTTGGCCAAGGCTTTACAAAGTTACAGTAAACCTCCTCAGCCAAATGGTGATTTGTGAGCCTGTGTGTGTTAGTGTGTGTGTGTAAAAGGATGAATCTGCTAATCAGCCGATGGGATTTAAAGGCTTTTAGATAAGGGAGCGGGAAAGGTGGGGCAGTATGAATAAAAGCTGATTCTGGTGTTGTCTTTGCCATCACTCCATCTTTGCTTCTGGATTAGAAGCTCCTCCCCCAAGCACAGATAAATCATACTGGCGAGTATTAGTTTTAGCATGCAGACGGTTCAATTTGGCAAAACCGTGCCAAACGAAGCTGGACTAGAACTCAATGACCAACAGTGGGCCAGGTGAACAAAATACAAGACTTACTTAAAGTAAAGTACGTAAAGTAACGTAAAGTGATTGCCGTTGTGTCATGCTGCGGCACAGCACATCACAATACTGCCTTTGGATGTATCAATAAATATCAATAAGATTGAATAATACAATTTAATGTTGTATTTGGAAAAGTACATTAAGGGTTCGGTTGTTTTCAAGATTATACCTTTTAGCCTAAACCCATGGTAAATGTAAATTTTAAGATATAACAGCCAGAGATTTTCGTTAGAAATTGGATAAGACAATATAACATTAATCATTCCAAGCTAATCAAAAACCATAAAACAATAACTCTGGTTTTGTGAGTGAGTATAGTGAGTACAGTATTTTCTTTCCTTCTAAAGAGATGAGTGAGTCCTCTCGTCCACTCTGGTGCAGATCAGAGCAGCACCTCGGCCCACATCAGGGAGCCGAGGGACCGAGAGCCTGTTTCTGCTGGCCAGGAGTAATTGCTTTAGCGGACAAGGTATGGATTAGTGCATCAGTTGGCACTAACTCAGACTGACTGCACGTCTGGTTTTTGTCAGTGGGATGAGCAAGAGCTTTCTGACAGCAGTAGTCATCAGGTAGGCAGGCAGGCATACACACACCCACAACTTTCAGGAAATATTTGGGAAACGCACTGCTGTCGTTTCAGGACCGTTCGTTTGGACCAGGTTGTAAAAAAAAAAAAAAACATAGTACTTGCTTGTATTTTTTGGGAAGATGAAACAAATATATATGTGGACTTGGGACAAACCACAAGCATCCCAAATGTAATCTTATTGTAAAATACGCAGACATTAAATGTCACAACAACCATTTACCAATTTACTCTGTTCCTCCGACCTTCATTGTAAAACAAAAAAAAAATTAAACAAGAGCGTACACAAATTGGCACTACCAACCAGCTGCCAACCCAAAATGTATTTTGGCTGCTGTTAAGCACACCAGGGGACGTCTCCTCCTCAGTCATTTTCCCCCCTTCTTTTTCAGTAATAAAGGGAAACAAACGCGCGCTGGAATTGTGGGATCATTAACATTGACAGGACTACCTACTATATAAAGTATACACGCTAATGCATACAAACAGAAGCACGTTTTTCTAGTCGTGACATGTCTGTCACGTGCCACCTTCTGAATAGAAAAGGTAACCTAGCAACAAAGAATATATATATTTATATATATACGCACGCACACACACACACACACACACACACACATACACCTCTATACGAAACAAGTTTCTAATTTCTGCAGTATTATCTCGGCCTCCACATCCAGCTTGCCCACCCTCTTCGACTGTCTTTGTCTTAAACTAAGTCACAGGCCGTGATGGTGGTGATGTGGAAAACAAGGCCAACTTCCTTTTGATAAAGACAGCGAGGGAGGAATCTAACATTGTGACGACAAACCAACCACTACATCGTATCCATCCCAAGATGCCACCCAGAGCAACATCAAACTGTCTTCTGGCCCTTCAGCTTTCATTTATCCGATGGTCCCATCTAACGTGAACTGTGTGGTAGTGGGTTTGTCTGCTGGATGGCGGCTAATAGCCCCAGTCTTCCTCTAATAGACTTAATCCAGTAAGGCTCGTGTAAATGGCTAATGTCAGGCTAATTGAATAAGAGGACAAACATGGTTTTGTGTCAGGACTGGCAGAGCCTCCCCTCCTCCTTTCACAAAATGCCCCCCTTCTGCATTCTGTCAAAGCAGACAGAGGATGCGTGCAGCGCTGCACGCAATTCAGTTCGAATCAAGGCAACTCCACTCGGCCGTCTGGTTTAGGGGGTACATCCCAGCTGCACCGCTAACAACCGCCGGCTAAGTGAATTAGAGAAGTAGGCATCAGAGTGGGTGGGCTGGAGTGTTTTACCAGGCACCTACGTTCACAGGAAGTCACAAATCACCTGTCTGCACCGCCCCCTTCGGTAGGCATTAGCTGTCGGAGCGTACGTGTCCATTTGAGCTACGCCTCATTATGAATGTGGGCTGCAAAAGCTATGATGCCCAGGAGTATTGACCCTAAATCGAATAAAGTAAGAACTGAGGGAAGGGGAGGTACAGCAGTTCATTGAACAGATTGTTCAAGCCGGAGAGGCGTGCATTCATCAGCACATTCATATAGTTCACTTCGTGTGTGTGTGTGATGAGTTAGGAGTTTTTTGCAGCACTGCAATTACTCAACATACAAGCCTAAGAAGGTCAACACACCATGGTAATTAACATGTAACCTAACCTGAGAAAAGTATAATTGCAACCAGAGAGGAAAGGGCCGGACATTAAAAAATGCCTGGGGAGGAACAACAGAGACCAGCCTCAAGGGGAACTAATCATCCGCCAGCTCCTCCATCTTAATTAAAAAAAAAAAAAATTATACGGGATGAAAAAGAGCTCTTCAACAATGGCCACCCAACGGGTGGGCCTTTATTAAAACCATAATGAAACCTTGGATTATGTTTACGGATAATTGTGTGAAATTGTTGACATGCACGGGAGATGGGAAATTATTACATGGAACTTTACCAGGCCTCATGCGACTGCTAAAAACTGTACATTCAAGCACCAGAAAGCCTAAAGGATATCTTTATTATTAATGTAACCGAGGTTTATGAGACCATGGGATGGTAATGGTGCAAAGGGCTGGTGGCCAAGGGGGGCTGGGGTGAGTCTCTGCACTGTGCCCAGTGTCCTGGGATGGGCTCTGGAAGCCACAATTCAGCTTGATTGAGTGAGTGAGTGTGTAAGTGAGTGGGAGGATTCTGTAGGATAGCCTTAAAACCCATGTTCATATTCATCTACAGCATCTGTACCTGGGGATGCTTTGCTTGGATCTAAAGAAATTCAGACTGACTTCAGGTCAGCTCTCCATTCAGGTCAGCTCTCCATTATTAACGTGGAACGTGGCTGCACCATCCCCTTCCACCACAAGATGGAGCTCCCTGGCTTTCCACTGGACAGCAGCAGTCCAATCAATAAGTCCATCTTTTAATGGCACAACATGCCCCTGCAGGAGGGCCCGAGCCCTGGGCCCACAGGCCAGGGAGTCTCCACGTCCCTCCACATGTTAACATGTGAGCACATTAACACGCTGTGGCCCTGGGTGGAGGGTGGCAATTACAACGCCCTCTGGTATCTGCCCTGGACGCAGCGGTCCTGGAGAGTGACTCCTAACCACAGGCGCTGCTGGGAAGGAAGGCAGGACAAGCGAGGTTGGCAGGAAGAGCGAGCCTCCAAAGTGACACGAGGGGAGAAAATAGCAGCGGAGCGGTTCAGGGATGCTTCAGGATGCCAGCGCATGTGGAAACTTTGGAAAAAAGGTCTTTTTGGTGTGTGTTCTGGGCCACATAAAAAAAAATAAAAACAAACAAAATTAACCAAAAAAAGAACAAAAAAAACAAAAAAAGGCCTGGCATGGTGCGTTAAATACTCATGTACACCCAGGGCTGCACCGCTCCACCCCTGCGCTGCCCTCCGCTTCTCCGTTGCAGCTTTCCACTGACACAGCTCTGGCCTGTCTCTCCACATTAGCACTCTCTCGCTGCACCCAACTCCATGGCCCAATGTGACCCAGAATTCCTTTACAATCACAGGCCCTCCAGTCTGTCTTCACAACACTACTCAGACGCACCAGAGGCTCGCTATTCATTTTTCAGCAGCGCTGCTCTGTCAAAGGGCAAAAATAGCAGAAACCGAGCAGCCGCTTGACTAATCAAGATCCAAGCAAGACTTGTTTTACTTATGCATGACTTTTACCAAGCACGTTAGGTCACGTGAGCGAGGTGCGGTTGTACCCACTGAGGCATGGATTTAATGAACAGTGTTGGTGCCCTTTAAGGCATTGAAGCCATGATGACCTTATCAGTTACATTTTTAAACAATTCTTTAAGAAAGTAGCGGCAGCAAGAAGTCAACACAACTAGAGGGCGATCATGTAAGTTCACACAGAGCCAAGATTTTACAGAACCCAGGTCTTACTGTACGTAAGTTGCATGGTTTTAGGCCATCCCATAAGAAATTTATAGCCTTACAATCAGTAGTTACAGGGACAGTCCCCCGATGCAATTTAGGATTAAGTGTCTTGCTCAGGGACACAATGGTAGTAAGTGGGATTTGAACCCGGGTCTTCTGGTTCATAGGCGAGTGTGTTACCCACTAGGCTACTACCCCCCCCACAGAGATGAGGGGTGGGGGGACAGATGACGATTCACATTCCCTACCTTGCTGTCTTTGAAACGTTTGAGCATGTCACCCTGTCATCTCTACAGGAGATTGTTGGTTGTTTGAAGCCTGCAGGGCCTCCAAATGATGCTGTCCCTCCTCGACTGTTTAAAGAGGTTAAACATGCAGTGATCCAACCTCTGATTAAGAAACTTCCTCTCGATCCTACAATTCAACTACAGGCCAATCTCTAAACGACCTTTTTTCCCCAAAATCCAATCTTGTTCCAAAAAGATCGTAGATCTTATGGTCTTTTTGGAAATACAAAATGTTTTAGAGGTTTTCCAATTGGGCTTTAAATCCTCTCACAGCACTGAGTCAGCCCTTTTAGAAGCTTTTAATAGCTACTGACTCTGGTGACTGTGTTGTTCTTGTGCTTTTAGATTTGACAGCTGCATTTGATACAATAGATCATGCCGTTTTGCTCTCTTGTTTGGAGGAGTGGGTTGGTATCAGGGGCACTGGGGTGGTTCACATCCTACTTGGCAGAGCAAACTTTATTTGCCAGTCTTGGTGACAATGCGTCAGCATCCGCTCCTCCCTTGTGTGGTGTTCTACAGGGCTCAGTCCTTGGCCCCCTCCTCTTTTCTTTGTATTTACTCCCTCTTGGTTTTACACTCAGAAAACATGGCATCAATATTTACTTATGATCTGCCAGACCTATGTCCCCCTCAAGAAAACAGGCACATGCTCTTTTCAGCCATTACTTAAATGTCTTGATGATATAAAGGCCTTTTTAAAATTCAATGATAAAAAAGACTGCGTGGATGGGTTTTGGTACTACAGCTCTTTTTATCTCCGACTCGGAATATTGAGCGCATTATCCCTCTTTTAGCTTCATTGCACTGGCTACCCATTTCATTTAGCTTTCATTTTATTTTATCATTTGCTTTTAAAGCCCTCCATGGCCTTGCCCCATCCTAGCTCTCTGACCTGCTGCAGCCTTGTACACCCTCTAGCTCCCTCAGGTTAGCCGATCAGCTGCTCCTGAGTATACCCAGGACTAAGCGCAAACTTATAGGAGATTGTGCTTTTTCTGTAGCTGCTCCCAAACTTTGGAACAATCTGCCTATAGAGATTAGACAGGCCTCTTTTTTATGTTTTAACTTGCTGGTTAAAACATAAAGAGCCTGGGTAAATGTGGAAGGTTCCGTTCGGAAGATAAAATGTTTGCCATGTCAATTGTGACCATTGATCCACTGTAAAGAAAAGACGGAAAAGAAAAGGGTAGCAGCCGAAAGAAAGAAAAGAAGAATTAACATTTCATAGTTCCAATAGGTCTCAGCATATAAGTTTATTAAGTTGCAAGTGTAGTCGTAATCTTAAGAATATTGCTGATATTGCACAATCTGTATAAGGCATATTTACTATGAAGCTAAGAACAGAATGTTAAAAAGAAAAACTGCAGTGAGGATTGATTAGTGAACCTGGGCATCACATTTCAATCCTGTCACATGTGCTTTATGCCACTGGCTGGGAAGTTGTTGGTAGGCGGCAGATGAGATCTGTGTCTCGGCACACTCTCATTTCCTCACCCATAAATGCAAATTAGACCTTCGCCCACCATTAGCAGAGCAAAATAAGATATCAGCAGGATGGCATTGTCCTGACGCCCTACCCTACAAGGTCTGAAATTGACTCACTTATGCACTGTGATGGCCATTGTGTAGAACAGAAAACTAAGATCCGAGCCACACAGACTATGTCTGCTTTATTCTTTTTCCATACCGGAGGTGACACATTTGATGATACAGATGAGTGGAAACAGACATTTGTCTCACACTGAGACACTCAACAGGGACATCAGTGGAAAACAGGCCACGCTAAAGTCATAATAACAGAAGCCACAGTAGCTCTCACTGACATGCTGCCTTTTCCACACTGCTGCAAGAAGCCGAGCACTCGTCTCATGCCAGGTTCCTGAATGTGTACACAGCTTCCTGAAACAAAAGGGCGCAAATGCAGCTCTTATCAAAGTCCTTTCAATAATCAAATCAGGGTAAGTGGCAAACGGGCACACAGTCGTGGTAGTAGCCTAGTGGGTAACACACTCGCCTACGAACCAGAAGACCCAGGTTCAAATGCCACTTACTACCATTGTGTCCCTGAGCCAGACCCTAAGTTGCTGATTGTTTACTAAGTTTACTGATTGTAAGTCGCTCTGGATAAGGGCGTCTGATAATCTCAGACAACATCCCATTGGTGCAGGAGGAAGGCAAAAGAAAGTAGAAGGTATTGTATAAAATGAATACATCATTTTCACATTAAAATAGATCATCCCTAACTGTTTAAAAGGCTTACTGGTATCCAGTGTCATACAAAGAAGATAAGATGATCCACTAGAAGGTGATCTAGGTAACATACTGACCATTACAGATTTTATATTACCCCTCTATGGTTTCTAGACGTTGTGCCAAAGAACACGGAAGTGCATTTTTTATACATTGCAAATGTTGGATCTATAGCCTACAACTATATATTATTCAATTGGCTGTCACTGTTGCATCTTTTATACGTTTAATAATCTGTAATATTCGCTCAGTTTTTTTCTGCACAGGTGCCTATACTTAGATCTAATTTTTGATCTGGAATGTTCTAGAAGCTCCCTTTTTACTCACACTGTGTAATGAGACTTAAATAAATTGCTCATGCAATGTTATACCTTCCTCTTTCTAAAGACTCTTGTATCACGGTGTGTTTGGTGTCACATGATTGCAATGCCTAAGGTCACTGTCACCTTTACCTTGGTACAAGACACAATGCTGAAGAATTTTTTTACCTTTTACATGAAGGGTCTGATCATAATTTTTAATTCAAACAAGAGTCTGCACTCCCCACCCATCCCACATGCACACGGCTGCACTTCCCACTTCCCCTCATTTGGACAAAAACACGTTTCGCATAAACACTTTGCTTCCTGCACCACCGCTTCGATCCGTCTTCAACTGTTTATTTTCTTTCGCGCCCCCTCTCACGCCGACTTTCTTCTTCCTTTCCCACTGCTCCTCCACTGCTGAGGATACACTATCATATTCGTTGCACACTTTCTTTCCACCCCTTTGTTTTTTGTTATTTGTTTTCCATGTGTCACTCAGGGGCGTCGAGGTATCGCTTTCTAATTAAACGCATTCCAACAATAACTGTCTCCTGCTCAAGCCCTCTTCTGTCCTCAGCTCCAAGAATGTCCATTATAACGAAATGCTATATGCTCTCCTCGGACTCCCCGGCTGCTAAATATATAAACGGCGAAGGGCCGCAGATGGACTCTGTCTCCTGCGGGCCCCATCGAACACACGTCAGCTGCTGCGTCCCCAAGACGCGGCACCAGCGGCTCGGCTCTTCTGTTCACCAGACAAGGAGGGACGAAGTCTGGCTTGTGTTTTTTTTTTTTGTTGGGTTTCGCCCCGTCCACAGCTATTTTGCCTCAAGACCTTGAGATTTACTGGGTGGCTGATGCCGGAGTGAAATTGAAGGCTTTTGCTCCCCGAAGGAAATAAGCAGTCATTCTTGTTTTAATAACATCTGATTAGAGATCTTCACGCCATAAATCACTGAAAAAAAAAAATGATAAGATTTCATTCTACACCGCGCAGTGGTAACGGATGGGCTGTGGAAACACTGCAGTGCCGATGTGGAAAATGAAGGGAGGAGGTTTGAGCGCAGATATTCACTTTAAAGAACCACCAACGTCTCGTTTTTAAAGGCATCAGATTTCGCAGCTTGAGGCCTGATTATTCTGCATGTATGCGTGTGTCCCTGACACAAGTAACCGACGAAGCCACGTTTCACTCCAACTTCTGCCGGCGAGATGATCTCACTGATTATGACATCATGAGGGCAGGCAGATTTATGTGGGGGGGGTGGAGCTGATGAGGCTGTATTTTAAATAAACATCTCTATTCTTCCCCTGCGGGTGAAGAAATGCCCCCCCAAGGACCCTCACACAACGCGGGAGCGTGTTTGTTGGAGAAGTGAGTCAGGATCCTTGGCCTAATTTTACACAGAAAATGAGGAGGGGCGGCGGGCCAGAGATCTCCCACCGCTACCGGCGTTCAGGTGCAATATGGAAAAAGTTCCAAAGGTTTCCAAAGGGATTTTTTTTGTTCGTGAAAATCGCCTGAGAGTGGCTAGTTTTAGTGCAGGTACGGCATGGCTAAACAGGTTGTCCGCCCTCGTTAACACGCCGACCCCGTCCCGAAATTGGCTTCAGCTGCGGGCCAGGCAGCACTGAATGGTTTTTACGTGCAGGATCATAAATCAGCGCCGTTTACGCCGCCACCTCCGGACCCTGAGGCACCCCCTATATCCCCTCCAAGCCCCCACCCCAGACTACATTAGTCTGCTGCGCTGTTACGCCACTGTTCAGGGTCGGGTGGAGGGCTGGACATGGGGGACTCACAGCAGGAATGCCAAAGTAGCACAAGTGTCACTACTGCCGAGCCGTTCATGCAAAGCAGGGGGGAGAGGGAGAATGCGGCATGCTCGAGTTGGAGGGACGGTATTTCACTGTTATTTAACTGGAGGACATCTGGCTACGCTGCGGGTGGATGTGGGTAGTTTGGGGATTTGCAGTGAACCAGAGGGAGTGTGGGGTTTTTATATAAGCTCTCACGGTGAAAGAATATGGGAATGAAGTTAATCAGATCTCCGGGGCCTGGTGTTTACAGACGCCGACGGAGGGATTGTAATTAGGCTGCTGTGGGAATGTACAGACACATGCATCTCTCTTCTGTATTAGTCCCACAACAGTGTGGCCAATGGGCCTGAACAATGTCGTTTGCATATCATTATCACAGTCTTTTATTCACAACTAACCCATACATCATTAACATCATAGCTGCATCAGTCACGATCACTCTGCATCTACAAAGCATTATGTTTATATGGTAATGTACAGCATGTTTGTACAGTAATATCAGAGTGGTATATATTGAATATAATGTAAAAGATGCATGAGATTGGGCCCTAAAATTCCTGTCAGTCACCATATTTATCTGTGTAGGTCTCTGGCTAGAACGAATTTCGCAGCCATGTCACAGTTGAAACCTGCTCAGTGTTAATCTATAAATGAATCACAACAGCCATAACACACATGAAAACCTTGGTGAGTTGGTGTACTACCTAAAAGTACGTAGCCGAAATAACACAACACACGATCACGAATGGTCTCACCTCATATCCTGTGTCACAGAACATTTGCAACACAGACCGTTTCCCACTAAATTGACAGAAAAATCAATTGCCAACCCAGATACTACTATAAAATGACACAAAAATCTTGAACAATTTGAACATAGACAACACTTTTTTATGACAGGTTCTACTCTGCACAGCCGCCACCCAGATGGAGTTTTGCAGGTCCCTCGACACGCCATACAGTCCCACACATCCCCACAGTAGTAGCCGAGTCAACTAATAGACTCCACTGCAAGCAGCAGGGGCTCATATCATCAGATGTCATAAAATACAGTACTAGCCGGCCCGTGACCCCTTGTGGTTATTGCGCTTTTTATTAACGTCCCATTGTGAATGTACATGACGTTTTTTTTTTTCCTTAGTAGTTCAGCATGGCCGTCCATGAGGCTGCACGTCTGCGTATTGTGCAAAATGTCGTTGGACCAGAGTGGAGCATGACTCTCATGGCACTCATTTTATTTATTTTATTTTTACTTCTCCCAGGGTCCGCGTGCACACAGACACACACACACACACACACTTGCACACACTTTCTCTCTAGTGGCTCCAGGATGCACTGGCCCTTGCCAGAAACCTCTGTAGCGCTCTGCTAATAAAGTTATTAAAACGGCTCATTGCATTTCAATTTTGTCCAAGATAAATCCAACCCAGTCCACTACCTCTGAAACAGATACGTGCATTCACACACACACTCCACAGGTGCTGAGAGCAAGAATAAAAGGGCAGTTCTAACCCCCATATACAAAAATCTGGAGCAACAGTAGCGTTTATACCTACCACTAATAAGCAATATTGAAGACCATATGTATAAAATTCTCGTTTTTTTTTAGTCTGGAAACACATTTGCACGTTCTGCATCACACAACGACATCTATTAGTCCTTTCATATATGACACTGAACACTTAAAAGCAACGGACAACTGAGGATGTCTATTTATTTGCTGCTAGAAATACTAATGTTTGGTGATAGAAAGTTATTGATATTGTGCATCACTATACTAATTGTAACTAAAAATATGAATGGCAAGGAAACACAAAGGGACAATGAGAGAGAGAAGAGTGCCTCTGTTAGTTTTTAGAGCAGCTGTCAGACAGGGGGACCAAAGGGGACTCTTCTCTTCTGTAAGCTGGACGGGAGGGGCGTCCTTCGTTCCCTCACCCTCAACCGCAGCCCTGCAAGCTCATGTCATTTTCAGCCAAGAGAATTTCACCACAGAGACCACCCCCTCCATAATGCTACTGTAGGCCTCGGGCAGAAAACACGGCCTCGCCTGACGAGCACCGTGAAGGGTTTCTGCCTCTTGTTACTTGCACACTTACATCTAGACTGGTTTTGCTGTAGTGTAAAAATGAAAGTTGCAAAGGTTATCCGGTTTCCTTCAGCTGCACAAAGGCATGACCACTAGGTGGACTGCCGACTTGAAATTGTCCATAGGTGTGAGTGTGTGAGTGAATGGTGTGTGTGTGTGTATATACGTTGCACCATGCGGCGGTTTGGGGCAGCTGTCCCAGGTTGGGTTCCGGTAGCCGCAACCATGAGTGGGAGGACTGAGCAGTTATAGAAGGTGAGTGAGAGAGAATTTATAGATGTGATTCTAGTAGCTCTTTAGTCTAAGCAGTGAAGCCATAAAGCCTGGACTGACAGCAAACTTTGGTATTGAATATGGTGCATCCCCATAAAGTAAATTAACAGTCCAAAAATGTTCTATATACATCCGAGTTTGTGGTATTCATCACTGCAATGGTCTCAAGATTTGTAGAGAATTAATGTGCAAAAGGGATGAGGTCTCACATACACCATGTACTAAAGGCAACTATGGAAATATCTCAAAATGTTAAAGGGAGTCTTTATGGGAGTCTGTGATGAGGGTGTCTTGATAGAGGGTGATCGATAGGAGGCATGGCTGAAGGTCAGTGGATTGCCGAAGGGGATGTAATGACACAGTGGAGGGTGATTCTCATGAAGCTGTTGTAAACATGCCTTTCTCCTTTTCCAATTTATGTAAAACTTATTATGACATTTTTAATACAGAAATAAAGTGTACTGTAAAAAAGGTACTGTAGAAACATGTGTAATGTGTTACGTAATGTGTCTGTCCCTTTAAATCTAAAAGCAGTCATATGATGCATCACTTCAGAGGTTCAAAATGGACTATCTCTATGTTGCTTAAAATAGTTTTAGAATCATCCTTATTATTTAAAAAAAAAATTAACGCGAACCACTTGGGAACGTTGTTCACCATATTACATGCTGGATTAAGGCAAACGTTAAATTCACTGACGCAAAATGAAGGTTCAATGACGGGTCAGGCTTTTAATTGCTCCACCACATGAAGAAAAGGCGGTGGAAGACAGCTAAACTACATTAAAGTTTTTTCCGATGATTAGAGGCTGCCTCTCATATTGATCTTCTGTTATTTTAACGACTGTGTGCGCCTTGCTTTGTTTTCACAGGAACATAACTTTCGATGACAAACTACACTGTAAATCGCATTGCTGTGGGGAATAAAAAATCATTCTAGCCTTAAAATGGAAAATAAAAGCACATGCCTCATTCCAGTTTTTTTTTTTATTATTATTTTGGATCCTGGGGACGTAAAAGAGAATTAAATTCTCGCCAGTCCGGGGGGAGAAATTGGGAAGTTTGGTCTGGGCTGGTCTTCCCCTTCGCAGTCCCTCTTCACACCACAGAATTAGTGAAGAAGCCCCTCACACAGATCTGAAACAGCCATTCCTGACCTGAATCGGTGGTCTTACCCTCCGGTGGCCGAAACGCTCCTCCCTGCATTGGTCAAAACGTGTTTTCAATTTCAGACGCTCATGAGTTTGGGCATTCAATTTAGGAAATGCGAAGCAGCTGATGCTTATAAATAAAAGAACAAACCACCCCCCCTTCACCAGTTTTCATATATTTATATATATATATATAATTTTTATAGTGCGGCTTATTTTCGTTTGAGCCGCTCAGGGTTTTCATCCCCATATTTTATGCACAAGCATAAATATGTTTGTTTTTTATGATTGAGGCAGCTAGTAATTTCGGCCCGTGTGGTGCAGATACGATGCGCGGTCTTGGACAACTCTGGCGATACTCTCGCCAGCTCTGCTCCTTGTTCTCGTATTCATGCTTCCAGGCCTCTGAGGGAAAAGGGCCCACATGGAGTCTCGTGGGTGGGATTTTGTCTGAAGTAAAACTCCCCCCTGTACCTGTAGCGGTGACCGGGCTCTTAGGATGGCTCAGTCTTCCCGTTGAGTCGCCTCTTCGAAACGACGATGAAAATGGCGGAAACGGCCTCGGTGCCCGGGTCCCAACAGGTCACTGCGGTGTCTGCTCCGTCCAAGGCCGGGACGCTTAGCGTTACGAGCTACGAGAATTAGAAGCGTTCAGCCCGGCAATAACATGGGAAGTGACTCTTGTTTTACCTCGCTGGGCAGGACATATTTATGGGCAGTTGCTTTCGGAATCCCCGTTAAATCCGTGAGGTAAGCATCGGAAATGACACATTCGTCCATTCGTGCCGGGGCTGCGGCGTCTCGTATAACGAACTCCGAGCACAGTAGTTGCTCGGCACGGGCGCATTGCCATGTGTTACTAATTTCACGGAATAAACCACTCTTACGGGAACAATAGGTGCTGTTAAAGTGCCGATATTTTTGGGGGGTTACACAGTTGGAGCCGTTGCCAAGGCTTTCATCTTAGACGGACAAGGGCATACATGATAAGTCGGGCTGGGACGCAGCCTGTGGTTGCGACAGGAAGATCGCTACAAGATGTGTGTGTGTGTGTGTGTGTGTGTGTGAAAGAGAGAGAAAGTAAGCGATGGAAAAGGAGCGGTTTTCCGAGGCTCCACGCTGCAATCACTTCTGACACCCCTAATCCATTAAAGATCTCTTTGCGAGGCGAGTCACACCCGTAACGGCCCAGGCGCACTTAGCGTCCGACTTCATCGCAATTTCAGAGCTCCTCTGTGATCCTGCCGAGCTGCTGCCATCATGCCCACTGAATCGTTCCCACCCTCCGGCAAAGCATTTGAAAGAAAAGAGTGCAACTCCTCATCTTTTTTTTCTAATTCCTGACTCCTTGTATTGTAAGATTTTCTACATTCATGTCTGAACTGAAGGAGTTGCTTTTAATCTCACTGTACATGCGTATAGTGACTCTTCTGTTCTAGGGTCATTTCAGTATACTCATTTTTTAAAGTAGCATTCTAAACTAGTGAATTTTCGTCTTCTATAGTTTTGTAGCGCATAAGATTTATTTATGACTTTAAAAATTAGTATACATTTCTGTTTTTTTTTTAGCTTTCATGAACTTTTCTATGTGAGATGCATTGTAGATGCATCCAATGATCCGGATTAAGAATGAAACTTCTGGAACATCTGGAAAAAATCTTCCTACTTGTCGTTTGTTTTGTTGCTCTGGTATCTGCGTTAACATCTCTTCCTTTACTCTTTTATCTCATCTGTGGTAGTTACACTGCCTCTTTGAATAGAACCAAGTATCATGATGGAATTCAGACGATGGCATTATCGTGGAGTACACAGTACAGGCCAAAAGTTTGGACACACTTTCTCTTCTGTGCTTTCTTTATTTTCATGACCATTTACGTTGGTAGATTCTCACTGAAGGCATCAAAACTATGAATGAACACATGTGGAGTTATGTACTTAACAAAAAGTGGAGACCTGGCCTCCACAGTCACCGGACCTGAACCCAAACGAGATGGTTTGGGGTGAGCTGGACCGCAGAGTGAAGGCAAAGGGGCCAACAAGTGCTAAACACCTCTGGGAACTCCTTCAAGACTGTTGGAAAAGCATTTCAGGTGACGACCTCTTGAAGCTCATCGAGAGAATGCCAAGAGTGTTCAAAGCAGTAATCAGAGCAAAGGGTGGATATTTAGAAGAAACTAGAATATAAAACATGTTTTCAGTTATTTCACTTTTTTTTTGTTAAGTACATAACTCCACATGTGTTCATTCATAGTTTTGATGCCTTCAGTGAGAATCTACCAATGTAAATGGTCATGAAGATAAAGAAAACACATTGTATGAGAAGGTGTGTCCAAACTTTTGGCCTGTACTGTATGTTGAGGAGAAGCCATAGTGGCCTCACACTGAGTGTAAATGTTCACATTCACACTCAGAACTTAATACCAAAATAGGATAAAATGTGCCTCTTTCAATCGTAAACATTTACATCTTAATGCAAGAGCAGGAATGTTTAATTTTTTGTTCACTTTTATTTCTTCTCAGTAGGAGGCTGGCTCCACTTCAGCACAGTCCCAGCTACACATCCACATTTTTGTCTGTGTGTGTTTTGGGGTTTTGAGAGACAGAGGGGGTAAAAAAATGAGCAAGAGAGAGAGAGAGACCCTCTTTCTGCCAAAAAATGCGTTAAGAGACCAGGACGACAGGAAAACATGCTGATGGCAGATTTACGGCACACAGGCTGATCGCAACTCAGCCACACACACTCCGCTCTGACACTTCTCACTGAGCACACTTCCTGTGGCATGGTAGGGTCTGGACGACACATTACCACCACTAGCGCATCACACACTGACTGAACAGCTCGCACCAGTACAACCAGACTTCATTTACCCTCTCTGGGAGAAAATGTTACCTCCAACCCAATGCATTAACCAAAAAAAAAGATTCCTTCTGTACGCAAGCACTTCAAGAACCTTCCTCAATCAACAAAACAGGCTCATGACAGTGGTCTACACCATCTCAAAAACTGTAGTAATTAAGCTTGAATGTTTCCAAGAAAATTGTGAAGTGAATTGCCATTGTGAAGCCAAGCAAGCACACAAAATGTGTCTTGCAAGAAGGTGTTTTGCTCAGTGGCACCTTGGCGGCTCGGGTTTCAAACCGGCAACCTTCCGATTACGGGTCTGCTTCCTTACCCGCTAGGCCACCACTGCCCCTAAAATGTAATAAAATGTAGTCTTTATGTATACACTTACACACATACTCTGTCCAATTGTGCACCTTTCAGCAGATCTGGGTTACAAATCACATAGTACCATACACTGAATAGCAAAAAAATCATTGCTGATCACAGTGCTGTTTCTTGTGCTGAAAAGCCCGTTCTCACTGCCAAAAATGGCTAAAAACATTGCAAACTGTGTTGAATTAAAAAGTTGCTGTGAAGTCTTCCATTTTAGGCCACAGTAATGCAAACAACGGCCTTAAAATCCTGGGGAGACTGGTATATGAGGTCAGGTTTGATTTGTCACATACATGATGTATATGAAAGTCACATTGGTGCACCTTATTTAAAGAGTCACAAACAGTGATCACAGTTTGCAGGCTATACATACATATCAACTAGGTTTTGCAGACAAAATACCCAGATCAAAGTAGGTTTTATGTATCATGCTTGTACCTGCCCACTCAAATTAAAATTTTATAAAAATTCTAATTTTATTTGTCACATACATAATCATACACGGTATGATATAGAGTCACATAGCAATGGAGCATTGTAGCAGGGGGAAACGGGCTATTTTGGCCAGATTCCTGACAGGGCAGCAAAGGCTGCTGATTACACCAAACCCACCACCAGATTATCCCTCCTAATTCCTGACAAAGGAGTAAATCTCCTCCAAAAGACCTTCCGCCACGGCTGCCGAACGGATGACAGCCGGGCCAATTTGGTCATTTTCACTAATGCTCAGCCGGAGCTCGCAGCCAGGAATCGCTTCAGATGCAGGTCAGTTGGCCTGTATGGGCCTGGTGGTGAATGCAGACCAAAACCCCCTCACATTCTAGAGTAATAAAACCCTCCCTTGGAAGGAAGTTGTTTTATTAGTATCTGTATTAGTAGTTGCATTTGGACAAGTGCATTATGTTGTGGTACATCTGCACATTTCTCATGACATCTTTCTTCATATAAGACAAAAAAAAAAAAAAAAAATCAAATTAATGTTCAAACAAGTCAGAGCCTCTGTGCTTTGGACTGTGCAGACACCAGATATTTCACTTCCACTTTTCAAAGCTTGTTTCAAAGGTATGCATTTCTGCGTTTACTTCACAAAAGCCCGCCTATGCTTTCATGATCATAGTTATGCTGGCGATGAATGGGGCAGTGTTCGAGACTACTTCTCATGTTGTTTCCATTTTTTTTTAAGGTATCGCTGGTCATTTTGCTGATCATGATGAAAAGATATCTCATTCCAGCAGCGGTTCTCTACCGGAGGGGGGGAAACAGACCCTTCTTAATAAGGCGACGTCTGTTCTCAGCTGGAGTGGACAATGTTCTGATTATGGCTGCCCGCCGCTTAAGGTCCAGGCCAATTACTTAGCTAGCTGCATCTGTTTTTTTTTTTTTTTTTGCAGAAGTCATATTCGGGGAGAGAAACGAAGCATGACCTGACATGATTAAAATACCAGCATGCTAACGGGCTAGCCGGGTCGCGTCTGTGTGCGCTGTCCTCCCTGGCGGGCGTAATGGGAGCCGGCGAGGGACTCGGATGCTCAGTTCATTCCGACGGCGCTTTCCAGCTCATTGGAAAATTGAGCGCCGCTGCCCTGTCTCATTACGAGTGAGATTAGAGTCGCTGGGTCTCCCAACGATCTCAGTTATTTGTGCGGCCAGGGGCTTGGCACGCTAACTGCTGTACCACTGCGCCACCATAATATGAGGCTGCATAATGATGTTTTTTGGCCTACTAAATTCACAGATACACAGAGGGGCTTGGATGTCAGGGACTACACAGAAAAGGCCATTAAAAATAAAAATTAGAAACCGAGAAATTGTTTTTTGTTTTTTTTTCAATCTTGCAGAAAAGTTACAAGCATAAAAATTAATTATGTAAAGTTCATCTCAACTTTTTAGGTCACTAGTTAGATTTGTGTTACTTTGCATGTGTAACGACAGGAGTGGGTTTAATTCTTCCATAATGAGTTAGTGAAAACATCATTAGGTTTGTGTTCTGGGTGACAGAAATAATGACATCGATTTATCTATGTAACATTAATGAACAAGTTCCACGTGCTACGTCCAATATAACACTTTTTTTTAACAATTAGCAGAATTTCTCTTTTCTTATACCAGCACTGAATAAGTAGATAAAAAGCATGATCCCAACCAGACAGAGATTAGCGGTTGGCCTATTAGCACCGTGTTACATTGAAAGCATCTTCCCTTGCTTCCAGCACCGAGTCTACGCTACATCCATCTCGGCAGCCTGTCGGTCTGTCACCCAGCCGTGGCTGGAGTTTAGTGTCTATGGGGGAGAAAGCTGGACATGGCCTTGCCTTCCCTCCGACGGATGAATAATGCAACGTTTGTAGAGCAAGAGGCCGTAGCCAATGTGCCAATCAAAACAACGCGAAAAGGGGGTTTCTCCTTCAAACTGGAAATTTAAATAAATTCATCAGCGCTGCAGCAAGTCGTTCTGGCCGGCTGCTTGGCATGTGCGAAGGTTCGTCTACGCCGGACGGGGCTGACTGATTTATGACATCACCTCCCTCACATCTCCAAGAAAAGAAAACACGTGTCTACCAGCTACCAAAAAAGGCCAATGTCTTTCTTTCCTTCTTTCTCATTAATTCTACTCTCTGTCTTTCTCTTCCCTCTTTACCTCCATCAGCCTGTACCAGCCGGCCATAAATAGAGCCGGAGCGCCTGTTGTGGTGGCGCCAGACCCCAAGTGACCGGAGGGCAGCCCTGCTGTCGAGAGATGTGGACAAACAGACTTTAATGAGCTGCTGCTGAAGGAGGCCTGAGTTCAACAGCTCAGGGGTGATGAGGCAGACGAGGCAGAACCCCCCCGCCCCTGACTGCATGGGTCAGGGGACTGAGTCTTCACCACACCTCTCCAAAACCACTTAAACCCAGATCTCCGAGGGCCTGTCCAAAAAAGCCTCACGGGCGCTCGGGGCCGGCTCTCAATCTCAAGGCGTAAGCTTAATTACAGGGGAGCCGAGGCCAGAGACGGCCGCTCCGGGTCCCAGGCCGCTTTCTCCGAGAAAGTGAGTGATAAGCTCAAACTGCCGGGCCTTCTGACAAATGGATGTGCAGGAACAGGGCAGGCATTCAGGCCATGGCATCCCCAATGGATAAATGAAGGCAATTGTACATAACCACTCCCCGCCATTATTCCGCTTCTTTCCCCCACAGCATGAGCTCGTGGCAGAGAAAAGGTGGCATTTCAAAAGCGTCGTTCTTCATGATAAACACAACTAGAAAAAAACAAAACAGAGCATAAGAAACAGAAGGCATCTGTCTTGGATGCCCTTCCCTTGAGGTGATGGTATCAGTCTTAGTGACTGAAACAAAACACCCAACAACAACAAAAAAGAGCCATTTAGGACACAAAAGAGGGTTCAGTTTTCCACGTCTATCCTTATTATTTGTCCCGATGGAAAATAAAGAGAGTCGAGGTGTTTACATTCCTCTGTGTTGGAAGGTGGGACTGCTGTCAACTCTCTGTAGGAGATGATGGCGTCCTGGCCTCCGGCTATAGGCATGTACCTCGGTGTGAGGGTGTGAAATAGCCGCCTCTCGCCTTAACAGATGGGGGGAGTGAAAGAAAGAAGCCCAGCGTGAAGAAGATGGGTGATCCTGAACCCTCAGGTCATGCGGGCATCCGGAAGGAGAGATGAGCGTGAAGTCAGGTAGCAGAATTACAACACCTTCGCCCAGTCCCGGCTCGCGTTGTTCCAATAAATATAGTTGAAAAAGAATGAAAGCAAAAAAAGGTCAGCAGATGTTGCCCCTTCTCATTCACTCAACTCCACCCCCTCTGTCTAGACCAGGGGCAGATTTGCATAAAGAGGTGAGTTAACAGGGTAAGGGCACGTTTTTTGGGGTGGCGGGTTCAGGAAAGGCTCAGAGGAGGGCCTTCTCGGTCGACAGACTGAACTCTTTGCTCCGGGCTTTCCAACAGGAAGCTTTGGACTCAAGATGGAAGGGCTCCCTCAGGGTGCATGGCAACACACATATATCAGAGGCAATGACCCAAACTTTAGGTCCAATACAGGGGAATACAATTAGAGTAACCTCAACAGGGCCGAACTACTGTGAAACATACTGTGTGACTTAAAACAAATGTGACTTAAAAAATACTAGCCCTCTTTTTCACGAATATATCATTTGTTGTACTTCCATGCTCTTTTATACATCAGACAGATGAAATGTTGGATGTTTGATTGTGGAAGTTTTATATTAAATAAGTTATTTTACATAAGTTATGACATTTGATTTCCTTTTTTGGTTGAAAGAACTGTAGTCACTGGAAGAGCTTGAGGAAATCCTCCCGGAGCATTACCTGTTAGCCAGGAGAGGGAGATAACCTGAGTTTTCCTTATGCCTAAGTCTGCAAGTGAAGATAGCAACAGCTGCCACAGTGAAAAACACAAGTCGAGTTTATCAGCAAAGGCGCAGTAGTGCAGGGGAGCTGCCGTCTATGAAACAACTTTAATTAAACCCCGCCATCGATCGGCCAGCCCGTTCAACAAAGAAGCCAGATGAGTAAAAACACCCAAGGTTTGTAGTGACTGCGTCCTCCATCTGTCAAGTATAATGACGCCTCTCATGCCTCAATGTGTCTTCTGCTTCAGTAGTCAAGGCAACAGTTGCTTCAAACTGGTGGCTTCAAATTCTTCTTCTAGCTATCAATATATGTCCCTGTTCTGCAGGCTTAATGCAGGTCATGACCCAGTTTCCCAGGTTGACAGTGTGATATCTATATTGGTTCCTCCAGGAAGTCACAGTCACTAGAGTTAATGCAAATTCAACCAAACTCTGTGAAATTGTAACCTGCAAACCACACTGCAACCTTTCAGTAAAATCTAAACAGTAAGTGTAGTGCGATTGAGCTTCACTAATCACAACAGTCCTCCAAGCCAAACTCTTCCCGTTTTCTGCTTATACACAGTACAGGCCAAAAGTTTGGACACACCTTCTCATTCAATGTGTTTTCTTTATCTTCATGACTATTTACGTTGGTAGATTCTCACTGAAGGCATCAAAACTATGAATGAACACATGTGGAAATATGTACTTAACAAAAAGTGGAGACCTGGCATCCACAGTCACCGGACCTGAACCCAATCAAGATGGTTTGGGGTGAGCTGGACAGCAGAGTGAAGGTAAAGGGGCCAACAAGTGCTAAACACCTCTGGGAACTCCTTCAAGACTGTTGGAAAACCATTTCAGGTGACGACCTCTTGAAGCTCATCAAGAGAATGCCAAGAGTGTGTAAAGCAGTAATCAGAGCAAAGGGCGGCTATTTTGAAGAAACTAGAATATACATAAGTACATAACTCCACATGTGTTCATTCATAGTTTTGATGCCTTCAGTGAGAAGCTACCAATGTAAATGGTCATGAAAATAAAGAAAACACATTAAATGAGAGGTGTGTCCAAACGTTTGTCCTGTACTGTAGATACAAGAATGAAGATACCAGAAAATTCTAAACACATTGATGGATTTGTGAATTGTTAGCCATTCAGTTAGTGTCTTAAAAAGGTCATGTGAATACACAAGCTCCCACAAATCATGTATGCTTCACCATCATTAGTACACAATCCACATTTAAACAAACATCTAAAACATTGTGCATTGTATTTTTTTTTAGAAAAGTGACATTGTGTTCAGGTGTTTTGTGTGCATGATGAATTGAAATCTAACAAAGGGTGTGAGGCTGAAAGAAGGAGTGATGGAGAAGCGTGACCACTCCAACCAGGTCGGTTGACTTCCCTGGACTTCCTCCAATTACACCCGATCCCGCGTCTGTCAGTGCACCAGAACGCTCTGGGCTATTAAGTCTAATTTCTGCAAATTAACTTGTGCCACTGGGGTTTCTTCAAGTGGGAACGTAATACCTGATAAGGATCAAGTCGCCTGCCAGCCAAAAAGGCCCCAAAAGGCCTTTTCTTTAACTTCACATTGTGTTGCGGGCCTGGCTCAGCACACACATGATAATGCCAGTGACAGTAGCTAGGCTTACAATGTTTTCTAAAAAGTCATTCCTCCTCCTCCAGAAATACCATGCCATGTATATTTGAACAGCATGTGGCCTGAAAATAGGGAAAAATGATTTTCCACTGTGTTGTCATTAGGTTTTTTTTAAATTCACAATTTAAGGGTTCGTGGAAAAGTGACTTTGTGACTTTCTTACGAACACAAAGACAGGCAGATCCCCCTGAATTCTGTTTTTTTTTTTGGTCATGGTGTTGTCAGACACTGGCGTGGCAATGAGGCACGTTTACTAGAGTCGACACAATTTCAGATGGCTTGGCAGGGCACTCTATCCATCTTTCGCCATCTTTATTAAGTGTGACTTTCAAAGCCTTCTGTGATGTGCTTCAGAAGAAGTGTGAGGCCATGAAATTGTCCCACTTTATGACAACGGGTGCTGGACTTGGTTTATTGTCAGCTGGGGCATTTGTAAGATATGCTTGCATTGTTTTAATTAAAATGAGCTGAAATTTAACAAGCCTGGCAGCACTTCGTTTTTTCCTTTCCTTTGGGTCCTTTAAAAAAAAGACACACCCGTAGCTTTGATAAGTCATTTGCTCTTAAAGAAGAAGAAAAAAATACATTTGTAAATGATGGGAGAATGCTAAAACCTTGAAGCTTTGCAGGTTGGTGCGCTAATTCAGGAAAGCCATTTCCCCAAAGAGCATGATTGTTTGCAACACCGAATCTTGGATCGATTTATTTGTGCTGAGACCTCGTGCTGAAGTCCTTCGCCTAACTGGAGCCGACGCGCACCTGCAACAGTTAAGAAGCTTTCATCCCAGCCACTTGTCGAGATGGCTCCAGAAACTGTGTTTCTGTGATGCAAAGGTAGATACGCATCCCGCTGGCGGAGATTATTGGGACCAGAGATGGTTTTATGGTTTTGGTCGGGGGCCGGAGGGTCTGGGATGCAGACATTCTGTGTTCGAGGGGGTTCTGCTTAATATTACCCCCATACACCCCTTACCCATCACTGGACAACCTCACATTAATTCAATCAACATGCTGTCGTCTTAAAGTTGCCATGTTTCAAAGAAATCAACAGAAATCTCATATGGAGACATGGGAAGTGAAGACAGCTAGAGAGCTGAGGGGAAACGATGAGGTCAACACTACAAAGCGGTGTTGCCTTGGTGCCACAGATTATTGCCGTAATTAAAGCATTCTATTAAAATTAAAAAGTGAATTCGTGAGCAAAATTAAGCACCAGCGGAATTTTGGAGAATTGCTCTCTGCAGGTTTCAATAAAAAATGATTTCAAAATGTGACAGTGCTTTAGAAGCACTTCAAAATGTCTTTTCAAAAAAATATCTAAATGAATCAAACTTGATTTGTTCAGCCTGTCAACTTCTTAAGGAAACAAAATAATAATAGCCGAGCCAAGCATGGGACTGGCTTGGAGCTTGCCTGGGTCTGTGTGAAATTAGAAGTGGAGCCATGGGTCCAAAATGCACAGCAAAAAAAAGTTTGCTTCATTGTGCTTGTTTTTAGTCAATTTCCTCACTTGCTGTGTGTTTGACTACAGTATGGACAGTGGAAGACAATAATATGTAATATTAATATTAGGAATGTAATTAACTCCTGTATCAACTATATAAACTAGCGACCAAGGCCTACACTACTATGAGCTATATACTATGTGGGGTGAAAAGTTTGAAAACCAAAGCAATGGCACATGAATGATAACTATGAAGTTAGGGCTAATAATCTGATGCATGAGCAGATGCAATAATAATGTACATATAATAATACAAGTAGCAGAGCGACAAAAGAAACAGCTCCCTGTTACTGAAGATGTGAAACCATATTTTGTTAGCCTGTAGACAAATTAATGTGATAAGAAGGAAAAACAGAACTAGCACTGGTGATATTTTACAACCTTAGTAAATTACAGAAGCTTCCATTGAGGATAACAATTAAAAAATTATATCCTCCTAAAGCGGCTGGAACATCTGATGTTTAATGATGGAATTATAAAATGTCATACAATCTACTAATGCCTCTAGCCGACTGCCTCTCCCCAGATGTGCTGCCTGTGTCCCTGGTCATGGTGCCCTGGTGGCCTTGACAGCAGGATGAAAATGTTTGTTTGAAGAGGTCTGTTTCTCATCACTCTTTCTGCCCTGGAGGAGCTTCTCATCTCAACCTGTCCAACACCTTCCCTGGGGAACATCACCAAAAGAAAGAATAAATCTCCATATTATTCTGCTGTTTATATATATACAGTACAGGCCAAAAGTTTGGACACACCTTCTCATTCAATGTGCTTTTTTTATTTTCATGACCATTTACATTGGTAGATTCTCACTGAAGGCATCAAAACTATGAATGAACACATGTGGAGTTATGTACTTATGTACAAAAAAGAATATAAAGAATATAAACATGTTTTATATTCTAGTTTCTTTGCTCTGATTACTGCTTTGATCACTCTTGGCATTCTCTCGATGAGCTTCAAGAGGTCGTCACCTGAAATGCTTTTCCAACAGTCTTGAAGGAGTTCCCAGAGGTGTTTAGCACTTGTTGGCCCCTTTGCCTTCACTCTGCGGTCCAGCTCACCCCAAACCATCTCGATTGGGTTCAGGTCCGGTGACTGTGGAGGCCAGGTCTCCACTTTTTGTTAAGTACATAACTCCACATGTGTTCATTCATAGTTTTGATGCCTTCAGTGAGAATCTACCAACGTAAATGGTCATGAAAATAAAGAAAACACATGAATGAGACGGTGTGTCCAAACTTTTGTGTGTGTGTGTGTGTGTGTGTGTGTGTGTGTGTGTGTGTATGTGTGTGTGTATATATGTATATATAGACACACACACCTCAACTCCCTGCTTACTGCAGCAGTTGAGGTTGTTTTTTTTTTCCTAAAGCACCCCACGCATAATTGTAGTACACACATGCTGAGCCAAATTAGAACCAAAGACAAGTGATTGCAACACGTCAAAGGATTTGCAACTGTGCACGCAATGTGCATGCAGCTCGCCGGCCCACATAATGACATGTTCTCGTGAGCTTCCACTGGGACAGCAAAGGAAGAATGACTTTTTGTTTACTGTAACATTCCTCTGATGTGTGTCTTTTGTAATATATATAATTCTCTGCTAACACTCAAAATCACAACGATCGTCAGCTTAATCACTGCAGCGTAAATCGTTCCGGCACTTTACAGAGAAATCCCACTGCTAACACATTCAGGAAGTCACTCTGAAGCAATTCAGTTTGTTCTTATCTAAAAAGTCCATTGAATATAGTTATGAAGTGTTTTATTAAGAACGAGCAACATGGCAAAAGCCAAATGAATGGCATAAGTTAGACAAATGTAATAAAAGTCTAGCCATTCATGGCTAGAGGCTCTGGAAGAAGGAAGAACCCTCTGAGGTACAGAATTGGTATGAAAGACACATGGAACTTTTTTTTCCATCTGATGCATTCAGGGCAGGAATGCCCAGTCGGGGTAAAGTTCTCCACGTAATTGGCCAGGCTCTACTGGGAGCTAAGCACTGTTGGGTCAATGTTCTGCTAAGAGGATCTTATTGAAGCCGTCTGAAGCTTTGGTTGGAATCCGATGGCCGCTAACGGGCTCTCTATGGACCCCAATTCATCCTCCCCTTTTATTCCTGTAAAATCTTTATGACTGACACAGGTCTCTATACCAGGAGTGAAGCGTCTGATCATGTAATGAATGTGAATGATGGGAAAGCCATCCGGGACTGTAAAAGGATGTTTTATGACCTCTCTCCTGGACTAGCGCATGATAAGAGGCGTGATGGAAGTAAATATGTCATGGGTTTTTTTCTGATCTCAATTTTTTAAAAGCAGTGCATTCCTACACCTTCTTCCTGATTTGTTTCACATTTTGATGAGGGCTAAGCTCTGTTCATCGTCGGCATCTTCCTGTAGCGACAAAGCTACATTTTGATCTCACCTCTTATGGAAAAACTCTGTGGATCATCAGTGGAAGAGTTCTTGTGACAGTGTAAATCTTTGCACAATTAATGCTCTTGTTCCATATGGTTACTCTCCACACTGACGGGAGAACTTTGGTGGACTTTGGCATCAGGGAGAACAGAGTCCAGGAGAACATGAGGGAGCCATTTATATCTGCAGGGTCAGAGCGGCAGGTTAAATTAAGATGCGACAGGTAATCATTCGGCCGGAAGCCAATTAAAGTCACTGGCCAAATGTCCATGTTCAACATCCAGCTGCCAGCTACCTCTGGAGTGACTGTTCCAGTGGAAGGATGGTGCACAATCCATAATGTCTTTTTACATTTTGTCCAAAAATTGTCCTCAAGATGGACAACATTTTTTTTCAGTAATAAGCTACTGTGTTCACCATGGCCTTTTTAAGTCCCTAATCAAAACAGTACGAATAAATTGTAGAGCACAACATGCCTTGAGGAATAGAAAGCAACAACACAAACGCTGATTAAAATGATGCCAGGCAGGGTGGCGCGTTGGAGCTGCAGGTAGCAAGGAGGAGAAAGCCAAATCCACAGGCGGTGAAAGTGACACGCATCTGCGAGTCATCCCCCATGGTGACTCGGCCACTGCACGCAGGCACAGCTCCGGGGAGGAAATCCATGGCATGTTCTGCCCAAATATTTACCCAGAAATCTCATTTAGATATGGAGAAGACGAAAGATAAAACCATTGCACAGGAAAATTGCATAACTAAATTACTAAAATCAAAGCTTCATTGTATGCATGCAACTAAAAACAGATCCCACAGATGATGATTACTGTGAATGCAATAATGCACTCTACCTGTGGCATGAAGGAGGAGCAATTATTTTATTCAAAAATAATGATGATAAGGTAGGCTACGTTTTAACGTCATTTAAATGCAATCATTACATCAAGTTCACTCATCTTTCAATTAATGTGCATTTCATTTATGCAAATAAATGTGACTGCTTTATTTCTACCAATCTGGAAACAAAGGTAGTTAGTTCACTTAAAAAATGCATTGGAAATCTGAATGTAAGACAATACTATTTTTTCAGATTTTTTTGAGGACAAAAAATATTTATATTCAGGCCAATACAGTGAATAATTGCCTTTAATATAACAGTCTTTAATATAATTAGACGGATGGACTTGCACACTTGGCTAATGTGAAAAAATGGTCAGATCTTTAGTTTTGTCTGAGGTCATAGCAGACCCATGAGGTCTGCTTTAAGAAACATCCAATCCTTAAACTCTTCTGCAAGCTGAATCCTGTGCAAAATAAAAATGATTTACTGCCATTGGCCTGGGACACTGTGATTACAGGTCATGAGTTTAATCTCAGAAAGCAATATGACCAGACCCATGAGTAGGAAGCAAAAGCCGAATAGAAAAGTGTTGTCATGGTGGTCTGGACTGGGAAGACCCCTCAGGACAGATGCTGATTTCAGGGTGATATGTTCATTGGCCGACTGCCCTGTTCTGCTACAGGCCAACAAAGGCTCTAACCTGAATTCTCTGGAAGAATCTTCATAAATTTGAAATCTCACTTTCAGAAACTCGTGGCCAGTTGTAATTATGACTTCCTTGCCATCATTTATGAATTCAACGAGAGAGTTACCTGCCTGGAGCTCTGTACTGTTGTTCTCGCTGAGGCCAGACGCCCTGGAGGGTCGGCTGGAGAGTGGAGAAGAAAAACACCCGGCGGATCCAGGGGAAGTGCTCTGTAAGCAACAGGGACACGAGGGCTCGCACTGGACAAGGCTCATTAGCGGAATACATGTCTCCTTTCAGGAACCTGACGCGTTGGCAAAACAACACAGTCGATCTGAGGACCAGCGCTTGTATCTGACTGGCTCGAGTGTGAGGGCCAATGAATACGGGATACAGAACGGCGGAAGCACAGATCATGGCTAATGAATTACAACTGCAATTTGTCCAACCTGCCTGACACATTCTCATAAAAATGTGGAATGCCCACTGACGTCTTACTGCCTGATGTGAGGGAGATACACTGTCCTCAAACCTGCTGTAACTATAAGTGGTCCAGCAGAAGGTGGGTGTGTATTTATCTTAAAAACATGGCCTCCTGTCCTCTCCCAAAGTGCACGTACGGTGTCTGTGAGGTCCACAGGATGACCTTTAGTAACATACCAAAGTTCTGTATAAAGATTCTGATACAATATGTTTCAAACACCAGTAGAATACAAACATTTTTATCTCACATGAGCAGTAAAATGTCGGACATTTTGTCTGTATCTCATTAAATAGCTTTCATAACACAAATCACAGATCTCATTAAGGAAAATTCCATACTACTATTAATTTTTTTTATATTAGCTTACACTGCTAAAGTAATCACAGCTAAGGTGACTATAGGGGTTTGCCAGGAAATTTGTGTGTCGAGAAGTTATAACCACCCACACCCTGTATTTTCCAGACCCCTCTAAGTGGCAAACCTTTATCAAAACCAACACTTCAAAGAGCTTTCCACTCGCTATCTGATTTGCATAGCGCAAAATTAATGTCCTGTAAATTATGCAAACATAGCAGCAAACAAATGAAGGGCCTCATTTGCAGTCCTAATTGTCCTGCATGGAAAGTTCCACAGCTTTCTTCTCTCAAAAGAACTTAATTTGCCTTTGGGTGAGTAAAAAGGGAAGAAAGAGCAAGAAAAGAGAAAACTGTATTTGACTTCTCTGATTGTTGTTCAAAACCCTTCCTTTGATGAAGAAAATCCACCAACGGGGCAATTAATAATGCTATAAATGCGGCTAAGATCTTATTTCATAGTATTTTCGCACCGGGAAGCTTGTATTGAAGTCAGTACCGGCCGGGTGTGCTCACAGTGGGCTGGTGTTGTGTTAGGGACCCGTCGTGGACAGAGTGGGTGGGTAGACTCAGCCCTTCAGGGGTTTTAGCCATGCCTAGCACAAAGGCAAATACGATCTTATAAGGAAAGGGGGGGGGGACGCGGCGTCCTCTTTGACATCCTCAAACATTTGCTTAACTCCAGTTTCTGTTGTGGGGGGTCCAATCGGACAAAAGAGAGAGGTATCCGCTGCCCCCACAATAACAAACACAGTGCTAATGAGCACTCAGAATCACATTTGCATTTTGCTTCAAATTCCTGTTTTCTTCATGATTGATATCCGTGATTTCAAGACTACATTAAGAATATATGAATATTATCTGTTTCACATGCAATGTAGAAGTAGATTACAGTCAATAAATATTTTGATATTGTAGATGTAGATGCTGTTTTCAAAATCCAATCACTTAATCATAAGTGAACAAAAAAGATTAAATGAAACATCAAGCCATTGAAATTCATGGTCCAGGGACTGTGTCCTTCATGGACTCTACTTCCTCTTTCACAGCAGAGGTATGAGAGGTATGTCGGATGTGTGAAAGGGTGTGATAAAGATGGCCCTTGACAAACGTGACAGGAAAATATCCAGTAACAACATCTAATTCAATCGAAGCCCATAGCACAAAGCTCCACTGAGTGGTCCAAAAAGACTGTTCCACGCACTTCAAGAAGAAATAAAGAAATACTTAGACAGTGCAGGGTACATTATGGGTATAGTTCTACAACTTTAAGTCATGATTTTGTCAGTCAATAAGGCGTTCAATAAAAGTCAGTCATCCAGTCAGTTTATGGAATCAGCATTCCAATAATTATTGCAACTAATTGAAGTCAATCAGTGAATATTTTCTGTTTAGAATTGAATGGCCATGGAAAGGGAAGCACTGGCTGATCTGAATATGATGAAGTGCTTCGGTAATTCAGCACAACCAGATTCCCCCTCATTCCTGCGCCTTGGAGACAAAGGAGCAGCGCTGCATGCTGGGAGCAACAAAGCGATGGCTTTCGTGAGAAAGAGACCCTGAGTGTTCACACTTTACCACCACCAAGAACAAAAAAAAAAAAAATCCTCAGAATTCTCCCAACAGCGTCCTGCCACACAGAGAGCAGAGCCGAACAAGCCCCTAACGATGTCCCCGTCCCACAGAGGAGGCTGGAATGGTCGTAAACGCGGCGGGACGCCGGCCACTCCTGCAGCACGGTAAATCAGCCCCGCTGGTTGCTGCTCTGGGACACCGGCTTGTGTTTCAGTCCCAGGGAGGGAGGAACACGCTCGGAGGTGAAGGGCTTTTTAATTGTGGAGGTTCTTGATTGAGCACAGCCCCTTTATTGACTTAAAACCTGTTTACACAGAGCAGCTCTTTGTTTGAACGGGGACTGCATGGCAATTAATCAAAAAAAAAAAAAAAATCTGATGGCATAAAAGAAGGGGGGATCGGGCAGAAAAAAGACTGCAGGCAGAGTTTTGTTGGGAGAGGGAAAGCAAAGAGACTCCATAATCAAGGCCAATGGTAATTACCTCCTGGAACAACAACAGGACACTCTTTTCTCCACCAAAACCCACTGCTTTGCAATCTCCCGGCTGCTGGAGAATGAAGCATTTTAACGAAGGCGGTCAAAAATGACCCCCTATACATCAAGGCAAAATTCACTTTATTTCTGTCACTTCAAGGATCTTAAACCCTCAACCTTATTTCATGGTTTTTAGCTCATGTGGAGAGCAAAGAACTACGAATCCAACAACACGAACAACTTGCTTTGCTCATTGTGCACGCGCTATAATCTGGACGAAATAGGTTCCTTGAATGCACGGACTGCACTTAAAAGACGGAACCTGCAACAGATATTATATCTGGCAAAGTGGATGGTGTTGTGAAAGCAGCAGAGTCACAGGACCATTAATCACCGCCACAGCCCCCCATCACACTGCAGGGGGCTGTAGGCCTCGGAGAGGTAGACCTGGTGCACTGCGAGCCAACACCTGCTCCTAATCACATCAATGGCGGCGGCTGGGAGTGGTGACGTGTTAATACTTTAGCGAGACCTCCCCCTCCTTCCCGCGGCACTACTAAAGCTTGGGCCGGGATAAAATAAAAAATGGAACAACGACGGACGCGTCATCTGGGATATAACCAACTTAAGTAATTCCTGTGCCGGAAAAAAATAAACGGCCTTTCAACACAGACTCGCTTGATCTTAAAGGCCACGCAGTGTGATACAGGGCCCAATCAGAGAGGTCTGCTGGTGGTTTCCCAACGAAAGAATTGCCACATCACTGAAGTCAGAGTGAATTGAGAAGCTTCTTGCATCAAAAACCATCAAAGGGAGATGTGGGATCTGTGGGAATATGCAAATGAACTGAAAGCCATCATGCATAATAGGTCTAGGAACCATCATCTGGTCAAGGGAAATAATGCAGAAATTCCATGGTTTCATCATATTTGCAAGAATTACCAAAAATTTCTTGTGTCTTCATTTCATCAAGAGAAATGAGACAAAATGCATCATGTGGCACAGGACACTGTTGATCTTTTTCTTCATGTATGATCTTCAGTCACATGACAAAAAGGGGTCAACAAAGACACCAAGCAACGTTTTAAAAAAGAACAACAAAACCTCCATCTAACCCACCACCACGTGGTCAGCGAAACCTGTGAAGGTAATGGCTCGGTGCATCGCAGTGGTCTTCAGTGGTTCCACATGTTCCGTCCCACAGCTGAAGTGTGTTATGGTTGTTAATTCTGCATGTCACATACCATTGTTTAATCAGAATGATGTTCACAAAAAAATGAAAAACCAGAGATTAGGATGTGAGAGAGGGTCGGCCTGGTGATAGACTCGGGTTTTTTGCTGGCCGCTGGTGGGGGTTCCTCGTTCGAGAGCGAAAGATCCGAGACCCAGATGTTCTGTATGGTACATGAAATGAGAACCGCCTGCTCAATCAAAATGCATGAGTGCTTCGCTTTCCCCCATACCTCCCAGCTCTGAAGTACGTGGGTTATTACTCTTTTTTTTTGCCTCCAAAATAAGGAAACAAGACAAAATACATCACCGCTAGGACTGAAGCACGCCGACTCTCCATCTCTCAAGAGTGCAGACGGAGCGGCCCGTCCCTGGTCTACATTAGTTCCAGTCGTTTTGAAATGGCCAGCGTGCATGATCAGGTCCAGGCGGGCCTTGCGATGAACGGTGAGGTATCGGGAGGAGAGCATTACTCCAGAACCGGTGGAGGCGGCGCAGTGGCGGCCGATCCTGGTCGGGAGACATCGGACGCGGCACTGTTTACCCAGCATCTCATCCACCACAATCTAGCATGAAGGTAGACTAATTGGGGGTGGATTGTTGCTTAAGTAATGACAGAGTCTGCGACAGGAGAGATTGGTTTGCATTAGCTGAGGCCTCCAGACTGAGAGACAGACTCAAAAAGAAAGCAAATGATAAAAAGATGGGAAGAGAGAGGTAAGGCGGGAAATAAATGGATCAAGGCTGGACATGAAGCTATCCTCCATCAAGTATAAAGGGAAAAAAAAGCCTGATAAAGCCCATGAGTGTTTAATAGAAAAGCATCTGGACCACAGCTGCCATAGCTGCTGAAAGTATGGGTCCCATTGAGAACCCCTTCAGCCCAAAAAGCTGCCCCTGAGGCATGGAGCTGGAGATGGAAGGCCGTGTCGGGCTGGGGTGGACCGCGGAGAACAGGGGTAGATGGTGGTTTGGGAGGCCAGCTGGGAGGGATTGGCAGGCTTGAGTTATCAGGAGTGACAGGAGCTGTAAAACGAGGGCCGTCTGGATTAGAGGTGAGGTGAGGAGAACGCCACTCCCTCGGTGGGCCTGAACAGAAGCCCGAAAACAGCCGAAAGTGAGAAAGAGGGGGAAAGAGGACTCGGAAGACAGGCGTTCAAGGTCAGCGTTTTGAAACATGCATGACATCGGTAGGGCTGAGCAGCCCTATGTTAGACAACCTCTCAAAGGCAGTTTGGAGATGAAGACAAGAGACAGACAGGACCCCTACCATCTATTTCAAAAGCCACTTACTCAGGCTGGAAAGATGCAGACTTTGTCAGAAATCATTAGGACAACTGGACAAAGCACAGACACAGCAACCACGCAAATTCCTGTGCAGCTCACAATGCTGTATGACTCTTCACTTCGGACAAACACATCTGCCAAATGATCATTATGTAATGTAATGTCTCACTAGGAATAAATTCCCACAAACTCGGGCAGCCAATACCACACTGACAGTATCAATAAGAATCATTATATAAAAAAAAACAAATTTTTAAATTTAAATAGTAATAAGTAATAAATTGCTTAAACAATCCAATCCTGTGTGCCCTCTTGTACCCATGATGCACTTCCATGGGCAAGGTTCCTGAGTTGATCACCATGTGGCTTCATAAGGACAATAGGGCTCTTACTTTTGTAAAAAAAATATATATATTTCTCAGATTATTCACAATATGGACCTAACTAGATATCTGTCTTTTAAGGGTTTTTAATGCCAAAAGAGAAATGCATTTAGTCTTTTTTTTTTTCATAAAAGGTCTATTTTTCAGCACCCAGTTACTTTATCCATTTCAACAGCTGTTGTGTTATTAAGTGCATTTTCAACGCCTTTTAGATGGAAGCTGCTCGGGTAATCAGCACTTCAACGCTTTATTTTTCTTGACATGCTTAGGAAGGCTATTACCGAGGAAAGGTGCTTTGGTCCGCATGTAGAGCTTAAAGTGTTTTGAGCGTGGATAATATTTCTCATTATGTCAGAAATGAAGTTAGCAAAGAAAGAAAAAAGAATCTACGTTGACAGTACAGGTGTCTGTGCCAACATTTCGGAGACTGGCAAGATGCCCCTATTAGACTCATTCCATAATCGTAAATATTATTCATTCCTTTTGATGTTTTCCCTTCCAGACAAAGTCTGTAAACAGGGCCATGTGTATTACATTACAAATATTCTCGTAAACATGACTCTTATTTCTTAAATATGTCCAAAAGCCTTTGATAAGGCAAAGCACAAACTGACACTCCTTAAACTATGATTGAAGAATGCCAGCACAACTGTCCTTGTTGACCTGTACAATCTGGAGTTGTCTGAGAAGGACATGGGGGTCCTTGACAAGGCCCACGTGGCCTAGCCATGACACTCGGGTCTCATGATCAAAGAGCCAGCAGGGATTTTTAGCCCCACGTGTTGAGACTTGAGCAGGGCATGGAAAGGACACTATCAGTCTGCTGGCCCCAGGGCCCCCACCGGAGCATGGAAGAGCATCCATGACCTTTCACCCTTTGGGTCAGAAGGTTTGTGGCTTTTTGAGATGGAAATGAAAGCAGAACCTTGCTCAGGCAAGCCCGGAAGGTCGTTCCGTCTGGATGTTCTGAAGTCCAGGTAGGTGACCAAAAATATATTCAGTCTCTAACCACAAATCAAAGGAGGTTTTTTGTAATTTTTTTACCTGAATTCGCTTTCTATATTCTAAGCAGATTAGAAATAGACTTATTATTCTTATTATTACTGATCCAATATGGAGGTCATACGATAAATGATTGGTCCAGTGATGTTTGTCATTCCAAAACTAACATTGATTATCGTAGGCCTTTAAACAGGTGGGACACCTTAACTGGGTGGTCCTTCAGACCACCTTTATAAATTCCTCTGACGTGCCCTCAGGTGCCATGGTAGGTTATTTCAGTATCCTTCAGGTTATTTTCAGGATATTAGCACCCAGCTCCCATTGTTTTGTAAATTATTGCTCCATAAAAGCAGGTACGGTGTGACAACTTCAAGCGAACATTTGCTTTCGCTTGTTTTTTTTTTCCTCTCTCTCTCTCTCTCTCTCCCTTGGAGGGGCCATATGGTTCTCATTCCTTGATACACATTCACAATCAACCAAGGGAGAGAGAAAAGACACAAGAAAGGAATGGCAGAAATATTTCATCATGAAGCTGGCATGTTTTGCAACAGCTCCAAAGCGGGGACTAATGTCAGCATACCGCAGGAAACCTCACAAAATGCACAAGGCCCGAAGGGGCGACAAAAGAAAAACGGAACCATACGCTTTCTACTGCCTATCTGTTTCTGAGCTGCTTCGCAAAAGCCTTGTTCTGAGGGAACCTGTGGGAGTGACATGAGGAAACGTATACCCTACATTCCAGCACCTAACAAATCTCGTTCTCTCTCCTGACGTGACCCACTCCTACTCGCGATGTTTTGACCGCTCGTCTGTGGGGGCTGACGGCTCGGGCCGTGGCGTGGCGCGAACGCGCGGCAGCTGCCAGGATATGTGACGGGATAAGGCCGCCCTCAGCTGACTCGGGAATTGCTGTGGCCTGTTCGCGCTCGAGACGTCCTGCCTTTTAAAACAGTCAGCGGATGAAAAATGGGGCGCGCCACCCCCGTCGCTGAGGGGGGATTTCGGGTCGCGCAGATAAGGCAGGCGCTGTCTCCATTTCGTGCGCAGTCACTTTATTAAGTCGACGCACGCTCTCGACCTTCTGTGTGTATGAAACACCAGTCCCAACAAAGCAGGCTTGCTGATGTGTTTACAAGAAGGGAAATAAACACCGTATAACTGAGCCCCCATGGTTTACGTATCAAAATAGGTCACAGCGGGGTTCCTTTGGATCCCACTTTCAGAGGGGGAATCAGATTCTGCAAAATCACGATAAGCCTTTTTTTGTCTTATTATTTAGTTTAATTCTTGTTAAGTTTATTTAGTTTCACTCTTGTGAGTTATATAAATAATTAAACATATAATTAAAGCTTTTTATTTAATATAATTATGGATTTATACAATAATAATATAACACACAAAAGAAATATTTAATGATGTTTGTATTGACGGGCGCAGGTTTAAATCATCCAGAATGAGGAAGTACAAGTACTATGCGTGAAAGCTGTCAATCACCTGACTCCTCCCTTTTTTGAAACATTGTTTTCTGGGTGACAGAAATAATTTTATACCAAGAAAAAAAAGGGAATATGCATATAGGTGTACAATTCTTTGTTGATTTATCGATTTATGTGGCCTGTGTGCTTAGAACATAGTGCTGTGCCCAGCAACAGTTTGAGAATAGAACCCAAGATGGAGAAATATGTGGTGTAGGGCGGGCTTGCATCCGCAAAAAAAAGTAAACCCGCACTGTAAAAGCAAGAGGGTCCGCTAACCCCACTGCAAAGTCACTGCAACAATAATCATAATCTGCTTAGCAGAACAGTGAAAGGAGATGAATCAATTTCCATGGCTTATCCTATTATAAGGAGATAAAAGACGCAGGAAGAATTAGCCTTGTTGAGGCTGGGCCGGGGTGATTAAGGCCGATTTAATGAGCGAGTGCCACAGAGGAAGAGCGCGTCATTCGCTTCCAAGAACAACTGATTAAAGCTCATTAAAATTCTAATTAAAGAGGGGGGGAGCCACACCAGAGGCTTGTGGAGCATCCTCTTGTCTGAAAACTGCTGCTCCAGAGAAGGTGGGCTTCAGGGTGGGGTGTCGATGGAGGGGAGCTAGCGGATGTTGGGACAGATACAGTGCTTGGGGGGGGGGTTCAGATCCCAGGCCTCTTTTCTGTCTCCAAGGTCTGAAGGAGTCATTATATAAAACTACTTGTCATCTGGACCAGGGAGCCAGAATCTCCTTTCCTCACCTCTGGTGACTGAGATCGCAGCAATACAGAGAAAAAGTCCTCACAACAGAAATAATTTTCATTTTTTTTAAATTCCAGTCAGGAGCTAAGATGCTGATCGACGAGACTGTTTTGGGTAGGGTGGACTCCTATCATTAAATATCCTTCTGTTCATTTTTTATAAAGATTGAGGTGAATCAGAGTTTCTGGCTTCTTATATGTAAACGTGATCCGGACAGATTGTGATGTATTAAAGTGTTCAATTAGCACAAATACGTAGTGCTGAACATTGTCCAAAGGGAGCATCTCTTAAGAAATGGAAAAAAGTGGTAATAGTTGAAGGGGAAAATGTTTAGTAGAAAAGGCTAAAACAGAATGCTAAATCAAAGCATCTTATTGCAGCGAGTATTTGACGTTTTAGACAGTCCAAAAGAATGCTTTGGTCTACTGTCTCAAAATTGAACTGAATTATCTCTGCGCAATTTCCACAATCCAAAGAAAATAAATCATTAGATTGTTTGAGGAGAGTAAATCTCAGTACTTTATGCCCTAAAACCCGAATGTTATTTCTCATTGAAATTGAATTTGTGCAGAAGTTAAGTTGAAAAACGAGGAGCAATGTTTCCTTTAAATAGAGAAGGTACTTTGGACACAAAGTGAATGTTTTTGATGACTGATAGATCTAATCTTTAAAACTTGGGGAATGAAAACCTGTTATGTTAAATCAGAATATTAAAACATTACTTTTTTTTCACATTTTGCAAAACAAGATCAAGGAATAGGTCTACTGTGCAGCCATGCTCCTGCACAGGGTCTAAATCACCTAACATTTGGAGTCAGTATTGGCTGACGACACCTCACCATCTGTCAAACCAGCATACAGCGCAGATCGCAGAACCCGGCCAAAGCAAATGTTGCAACTGTACAGCGAAGGAAACACCAAGCTGTCAGAAGACAGGGTCTCCTGCTCCAGAACGAGGCATCGGGGTTAATCCACTGTGGCTGTGCCATCATCTGAACAGGACGGCTGAAGAAAACTAGAATGGAATATAAAACCCAGGACCTTATAAGACTTTAAATACGACTCTTTAACTAAACTGTGACATTCTTGGGTAAGACCATGGATCCTTTTGTGACCCAGGAGGTCTAAAGCACCACCAAAGCCCAGCTCCATGACATCTTTGTTGACTTTATGTTATTAGCGCTGGTGTCTGATTGCTCCCCTCTCAGCTTCTGTTATAAACATAGATAAACTAATAAGCTATAATAGATAAGCTTCTATTAAGGACATCAGTCATCAGTCATTAGAAGGAATGATCTGCTGATATTTCCTGGCAGTTGCTGAGCACTATAGCGCAGCCATCGCTTGGCTAACAGTTGGCTGTCAGGATTCTCCACATTATGGAAACAGCCAGATGAAAGCGAAGCGCATTTAGATGTAGGTGGAGGTCTGACTGCCCCGAAACTGAACCCCTATTAGGGATCTCCAGCACCCAGTCCTGGTATAAATCACTTTAAGTGCCTTTTCCTTGATGGAATGTGACCATGGCAGCATCGGCGGGATAAACCGTCAAAGGTATTTCCCGGCTCCCTCTACTGCCAATGGCTGGATGCCACATGCGGTCGCTAACAACACGTCTCCAAGTGACACTCAGCTAAGCCAGCGCCAGACGTGAAAGGTCAGGGGTCAGGAAGACCTATCTGAATCACCAAAAGCTTCTCGTCGAGGCAGCCAGCTGAGACTTCAAAGCTACTCCTATTCCCATTATCACTGAGTGTCAGTCAAATGTCACTTTCGGCCTCCCTCATTAAACAAGGCTCTGATTAACACACTAATCACAGAGCAGCGGCCCAAACTAATTATCCCACTAACAGCCCAGAAGGCTACAACCTGCTTACAGCATGCATTTGCACATCAGAAGACTTTTTTCTCACCATGACATTTTAATATCATCTGGTCAGGGTTGCAGGGATTTACCGGTTTGACGATTAACCGTGATGTGAACCGCCAAGACATTGCCAAACAAAAAGTAAAAAAGTCAAAAAGTCAAAAATCTGCCTGAACCAAAGACATAAAAAGTGAAACACACAAAAGTCCTCAAGCTAATCATGGCAGAAGTACATTGAAAGACATCCAACAACAGGACAACTCCACATAGGAAGCGCTTGAAGTTTCCTGTGTGGGAATATTTCATACACGCGTTCGATATGAAAGGACCTTAAAGCTGACAAGAATCCGCCACTTAAGAGGTGCTTTTTCTAAAACAGTGGCAACATTTTTTTTGCATTAAAATGTTGTAAAATGATTGTGTAGAGTGTTCAGCAGCAGTGGCAATATGTTCTCACCTCATGGTTTAAGGCTGAGCTCAGAAAACGTGAACATGCTCACCTTTTAGCACTTCAACTTGAACTGATTTGTGAATTGTTAAAGCTGTAATGTTTAACATTATTTTCTTTTTTATTTATTGTCACTGCATTTAAGTTAAGGACTTTGGCAGCAGCAAATGAGCAGTGCTACCAATAGATGTGTACAGCGATTACTTTTATTTTATTTTTCTAACTGTCTGAAAAGCTGAAATAAATAGATTTTTAAGTGTAAAACATTTAAATAATGTGTTTGTGTGGTTTATATGTGTTAATACAATTGTAAAATCAATTCACGTAATATTATGAAGATCATTCTGAAATTGAGATTATTTTGCTTGCTGTAATTGTACCACCCTACATCTGGTACCTGAGGACTTTACATTTACATTTACATTTACATTTACAGCATTTATCAGACGCCCTTATCCAGAGCGACTTACAATCAGTAGTTACAGGGACAGTCCCCCCTGGAGCAACTTAGGGTTAAGTGTAGTAAGTGGGATTTGAACCTGGGTCTTTTGGTTCACAGGCGAGTGTGTTACCCTCTAGGCTACTACCAACCCCTATAATATACATATTATGTGTAGGACTTCCTACACATAAAATATACATTAATATAGAATTAAGCAAAAGGCTGGAACTAACCCTCCTTGCAATATTTTTGGTATATTAATGATAATGTAATGTGTGTGATACAAAGCAGCACAGCACACAGTGCACACAGTGATATTTGACCAATGCATTTAACCCATCACCCTGAGTGAACAGTGGGCAGCCAAGACAGGCGCCCGAGGAGCAGTCTGTGGGGACGGTGCTTTGCTCAGTGGCACCTCAGTGACCTTTAACAAGACAAGAAGCACAGCTTGATGGTGAGCATGGTTTGATAAAATACTGGCATCATAGCCAAACTTCTGGGAGACATGGCATTGAAGTATTATGTGTGCACTGAAAATAAAAACCTGCTTTTGTTCCGTCATGTTCATAAAAAAAAAAACAAAAAAAAAACAATGACTCTCTACAAAGCAATGAAAAATGTCAACACGTATGCAAAAAAATGTGCATCAAGCAACCAATAGATTTATTTCAATAGTTTGACTGCTCTGCGGCTGTAATCCTGTGCGATCCCGCGTGGTTCCACATTGCCTCTCAGCGGTGGGCCCAAGCCACGTGGAGAAATCGCATCAGACCTGCAAATGCGTTCAGCGTTTGGAAACCAGCACAGGGAGGTGTTGATGGAGGAAGATCTAGTGCATACATGCTAACACCTCTGGAACTCTCAGTCCCATCCATGGCGTCCAGCGCAGGAAGTGTGAGCACACAACCAGGGTTTGAGAGATTTGAGCCTGGCCAGGTTACATCACCTCGCAACGTCAGGCTTGTGTGCATAACTCAATAAGACAGCCTCAATAAAAGCTTTAAAGAGAGTTTATAATCTGGCATTACAGCTGAGTGATACCTTCAAGGCCTGTTCAAGTCCAGTTTTGACTGTGAATAAATCACCCCTGACCATAAGGGAGTGATGAAAGGGGAAAAAAATAAGAATGAGTTCACTGTTCTTCTCCAGTGCTCTCACACATCGGCCTGAAAGCTGGTCCCTGTATGAGAACATCCGTAAACTCGGCTTTTGTACTTTTTTCCCCCATTTGACAAAGTGCAGGAACATCTGCAAGAGATGAAACTGCTGAAAGCTCAAAAGGGACATAAAATCCATCTTATCCTATGACCTATGTTCAATAAATGCTATCACCAGTTGGTGTGAAACTGTTAACTCTGTTTACCTGGAGGACATCAAAGACATGGAATCAGGGACTCTGAACTGTTTCCAAGGATGCAACTTTTTTCTGATGCCTACAGATCTTCTAGATCTTCTGCCAGTGGAGCCCTGTAAAGCTAAGGCGATGAGACATTCTGATTGGTTACACCCAAAACACACCTCTGAAAAACAAGAGACACATCACAGCACAGCACTCAGTGCTGTGTCCTCTGCATTTAACCCATCCCCTGAGGGAGCAGCGGGCAGCCATGGCAGAGGAGCAGTGTGTGGGGATGATGCTCTGCTCAGCCTTCCAATTACAGGTCTGTTTCCTTACCCGCTAGGCCAACCTCTCAGGAGCAAAATGGAGGAGCTAACAGGATAACGTAAAAAGAATGTGGATTTAAGATGAAAAGATTGATTAAAAACACTCAGAGTCCACCACCATTATTTCTGGAGCATCTCTGACAGGTTTAGGAGGCTGAGGAGATACCTCCTGTCATGGGACCATGTTTATGGTCCTTTCTGAGATGAGTCACGCTGCCATAGTACTGCTCGGGTAAATATGGGGCTTTGAGTAACACCCTGGCCTAAAGCCTGGCCTTCCCCCTTCTGCGATTCCTTCCCCATAGCCCCTTTACTCTTCCCAACTTTCCCAGGTCTCTGTTTGGATGAGAGATTTACATCTCAGCCCTTGGTATGTAAGAGACTGGAATACTAACACTCGCCCACGCACCGCAACGCCGCTGCACCGCCTAGACACCGCAAATATAAACGTCGTGCGACGTGACACCGCCAAATAACTCCTGATGAGTGATTCTTGGGCCGCGGCCCTCTGACATCGGCGGGGTAGACAGTGATACTGGGTTTACACGGGAAATCTGTGGAAGTGTAAGAGCACCTGCAGGGGGTATTTATCGCAGCTTGTGCGTGATGTTTTCAGTTGGGTCAAGTACTAAACTGCGTTTTTACCGAGGACCCTTAATCAGAGACGACAGGCATCTGGACAAATTTAGGCACCAAACATTAGGTATAAGCCTTCCCGTCAAATGAAAACTAGCTACATAGCTATACCAGCACTATAAAGTGATTCCATTTTAGTTTACTCAGATGCCTTGATGTTTTCATGGGGATGCTTTTGATTTCACGATAACCATTAAATGACGAATTTGCTTGTGTATAATTGGTCAAAAAAAATGAAAGAGATGAAAGTGAAGTGATTGTCTAATATACATTAATATAGAATTAAGCAAAAGGCTGGAACTAACCCTCCTTGCAATATTTTTGGTATATTAATGCTAATGTGCAACACAGTGATACAACACAGTGCACACAGTGATATTTGTCCTATGCATTTAACCCATAACCATTAGTGAACAGTGAGCAGCCATGACAGGTGCCTGGGGAGCAGTGTGTGGGGACGGTGCTTTGCTCAGTGGCACCTTGGCGGATCGGGATTCGAACCGGCAACCTTCTGATTATGGGGCCGCTTCATTAACCGCTAGGCCACCACTGCCCCTTACATTTCTCCAAAAATATATTTATTGAGAAAATGAACACTGGCTCAGGCAGATGCCTTCTCTCGTATTGTTCTAGTTGAGGTCGCTCTTCTCCACCCCTGCTCTTGGGTAATAAAAGTGTCTGGTGGGGTTTTGGTTCGAGGAGCCGGGGCGACGCATCATAGCAACACCGCAGCGTGTTTATTTTCTCACACGAAAAATAAACCAATCTGCCAAAATGTTTGTGTCTCAACAAAGCGGCCCCATCTCCACGGTCAACAGGGGGCCCGTTTCCCGACACCATGTTTGTTTTCACGCAAAGCTAATATTTAAAGATCTCCTCCAGAGCAATAACACGGGCTCATCCACGTGCGCGCCTTACACGCCGCACCGAAGCCGCGCGCTAGCGTAAACTGTTTATGATTTGGCATGAAAATTTGAGGAATCTGGCAACGCTGCAGTTTGGCAGAGGAGGCGTGGCTGCAGTTTGATGCATTTTGTTTTGAGTAGGGGGGCACATGCATGCATGCACAATTTATATGGGCCTTATCTGTTATATATGGGTCTCTGCACACTTCCCACGTTTGTTTATTCGGTAAAGTGATGCATGCACCACAGGTTCTCCCCCAAAAAATGGTCTAGCGGTTAAGGAAACAGACCTGTAATTGGAAGGATGCCTGTTCGAATCTTGAACCCTCAAGGTGTCACTGAGGTGCCACTTAGAAAAACACTGTCCCCACACACTGCGCCTTTCATGGCTTCTCACCAAAGGTGATGTTAAATGCAGAGGACACATTTCGTTGTGCTGCGCTGCAGTGTTTCACATTGACAATCACTTAATTTTTCCACCCTGTTCTCACATAATTGGCATAAACAAATAAAAGTGGCATAAAAAAATTGGTAACATTTTGGATATTTTACTTGCATTATCTAACCCCACTTTTTTCTCCTCATGTTTGGACAACTGCAGCTCATTATATGCAAAAAAAAAAATCTGTGATTGTTTATTCATTAAGCTAATACATGCACCACTGGTTCT
The DNA here is from genome assembly GCF_900700375.1 of Denticeps clupeoides. Taxonomy (NCBI): domain Eukaryota; kingdom Metazoa; phylum Chordata; class Actinopteri; order Clupeiformes; family Denticipitidae; genus Denticeps; species Denticeps clupeoides. Next base: position 8,197,806 of record NC_041724.1, read on the forward strand.
CCCAAAATCATCTTTTCCGCGCCAAGCTTTTTTCTTCTTCTTCCCTGAACAACGGGGATTTGATTGAGTGGCTGTCACGCGAACCGGGACCAGAACGAGAGAGACGTGTAGGAGGAAACGAGAGACCTCAGTGCGGTGGGACGCAGGGAGGCAGGTAAGTTCCTCCACGTTAATCTGCGAACGTGGACGGCGCGAGCCGCAACACCACACTGATGTTGTCGTTCGCGTATTAAGACACAAGACAGGGCAGGACAGGGTGACAGGAAGGAGTTCAGGAATCAGGAGAACATAGAGGACAGGTACGGTCTTACTGGGAGCGGGTTTTCGGAGCCGAGTCGAATGGCGTGCGTCATTCAATGACTGAGCAATTGGCAGCTGCTCTCCAGCCTAATATATAGGAGTCACGTTACCTCGTTTCCGTGTTACTCCCGGTCACATGATGGGATCATGTGACAGTACCCCCCCCTCCAGGGCCGACCCCCGACGGCCCCGGAGCGGCGGCGGTACGCTGCCGGTACTCAGCCACCAGAGACGGGTCCAGGATGAAACGACTCGGGATCCAAGACCGTTCTTCTGGTCCATAGCCGGTCCAATGCACCAGGTACTGGACCCCCCGACCTCTGCGGCGCGAGGCAATGATGCGCTCCACAGTGTAGGCGGGTCCCCCGTCGACGATGCGTGGCGGTGGCGGATCCGGAGCAGGAGGATGAAGCGAGGATCGGACAAAGGGTTTGAGTTTACTGACATGGAAGACTGGATGGACACGGATGGCAGGAGGGAGTTGGAGACGGTATGTGAGGGGGTTGATCCGACTGAGGATCCGGAATGGTCCGATGTATCGAGGGGACAGCTTGTGTGACTCAGTCCTGAGACGTAGGTCTTTGGTGGACAGCCACACCCTCTGTCCCACTCGGAAGTGCAGTCGACGAGGGTGCCGGCGATCGTGCTGGGTGGACATCCTTCGGGAGGCGATGAGGAGGGCCGACCGCGCCGATTTCCAGGCCTTTCGACAACCGCGGATCATCTGACGGGCCGAGGGGACCCCACCTGCAGGCACCTGGTGCGTGAAGATGGGGGGGCTGATATCCATGGCAGATCTCAAAGGGACTATGGCCGGTGGCGGAGGAGATTTGCAGGTTGTGGGCCAGCTCTGCCCACAGGAGAAACCCGGGCCAAGTGCGTTGGTGTTCGGACGCGAAGCATCGCAGGTATCGTCCCAGCTGTTGGTTGGCCCTCTCCACCTGACCGTTGGTCTGGGGATGGTAGCCAGAGGAGAGGCTGCAGGTGGATCCGATAAGGCGACAAAACGCCTTCCACACAGCTGAGACGAATTGGGGTCCCCGATCAGAGACGATGTCTTGGGGGAACCCATGGAGGCGGACCACGTGTTGAAGCACAAGGTCAGCGGTTGTGGCAGAGGACGGTAGGCCGGGCAGGGCGACCAAGTGGACCGCTTTGGAGAAACGATCCACTATGGTCAGGATGGTGGTCATACCACTAGCTTCAGGGAGGCCGGTGATGAAGTCCAAGGCGAGGTGGGTCCAGGGGCGATGAGGAATGGGAAGGGGACGCAGGGGCCCAGCAGCCGGAGTGTTGGGAGTCTTGGCCCGGGCACAGACATCACATGCATCCACGTAGGCCTGTACGTCCCGTCGTACTGAAGGCCACCAGAATGCTCGGCGAATGAAGGAGAGGGTCCGTTGGCGTCCTGGATGGCCTGAGAGGACGGAGGAATGGCCCCAATGTAGTACATCGGGCCGGCAGGTATTTGGGACGTACAGGCACCCGGGTGGGGTGTTGTCTGGGCCAGGGTCGGATGCCTGTGCTGCCCGGACCTTCGTCTCGAGGGACCACCGGAGAGGGCCTAGGATGCGATGAGGAGGAAGAACGGGTTCGGGGTCAGAGGATGGTGAGTCTGGGGCGTGTTGACGGGACAGGGCATCGGCTTTCTGGTTTTTGGAGCCGGGACGGTAGGAGAGTTGGAAGTCGAACTGTTCAAAGAATAGTGCCCACCTCGCCTGGCGGGGATTGAGCTGTTTGGTGGTTTTGATAGAGATTAGGTTTTGGTGATCGGTCCAGACCAGAAAGGGGGTGTCACTGCCTTGCAGCCAGTGCCGCCACTCCTCGAGGGCCCACCTGACTGCCAGCAGCTCACGGTCCCCCACCCCGTATCGCTGCTGTGCAGGGGTGAACTTCCGCGAGAAGAAGCAACACGGGTGCAATTTCCGGTCCGGACCGCGTTGAGAGAGGACGGCGCCAGCACCCACCTCTGACGCGTCCACTTCTACAACAAACGGAAGGGTAGGGTCTGGGTGTTGAAGAATGGGGGCGGTGGTGAAATGATGACACAAAGATTTAAATGCTTGAATGGCCTCCGGGGTTAGGTGAAGCGGACCTGGTGACGGTTTGGTGAGAGCAGTGAGGGGTGCTGCGACCGTACTGTAGCCACGGATGAAGCGACGATAGAAATTTGCAAACCCAAGAAACCGTTGCAGTTGCTTCAGCGTCGTGGGTAGGGGCCACGACGCCACTGCTTCTAGCTTCTTGGGCTCCATGGCCACACCCTGGGACGAGATGGTAAAACCCAGGAACGTGGTGGAGCGCTGGTGGAAGGCGCATTTTTCCAGCTTACAGTACAGTCGGTGGGCGAGCAATCTCTTTAGTACTGCCCTCACGTGTTGAATATGGGATTCTAGAGTGGGTGAATAAATGAGTACGTCGTCCAGGTAGGCGTACACCCACCGTCCCAGCATGTCCTGGAGAGTATCATTTATGAACTGCTGGAAGACGGCGGGTGCGTTGCATAGACCGAATGGAATTACTAGGGATTCAAAATGACCAGTGGGGGGTGATGAAGGCGGTTTTCCACTCGTCGCCCTCCCGGATACGAATCAGATTGTAGGCAGACCGGAGATCCAGCTTCGTGAAATACTTGGCTCCCGAGAGGGCGTCCAGGGCGGTGTTGGTGAGGGGTAACGGTGTTCGATTTTTGATGGTGATTTTATTGAGCCCCCGATAGTCCACGCACGGTCGCAGACCACCATCCTTCTTGGTCACAAAGAAGAACCCTGCCGCGGCCGGGGAGGTCGAGGGGCGGATGGTGCCGTTTTGAAGCGCCTCTGCCACAAACCGCTCCATGGCCAATTGCTCTGCCTTGGAGAGGGAGTAGAGATGTCCTTTCGGAGGAGTGGTTCCTGGCAGCAGATCAATGGCCATGTCGCCTGGTCGATGGGGAGGCAGCTGGGCGGCTTTGGCTGAACTGAAGACGGTGGCTAGGTCATGGTAACAGGAGGGGATGTTGTCTAACACTGGAGGACTCGGTTCTGGGTTCGTGGAGACAGACGAGGAGGGTTGTGGCAGAAGGCAATGGTGATGGCAGTGCGCTCCCCACTCCAACACCATGCCCGACGACCAGGAGAGATGGGGTTCATGTAGGGACAACCAGGGGAACCCGAGGAGGAGTGGTGAGGTGATGATCTTGGTCACCAGAAATTGGATTTTCTCCACATGGGAGTCCAGCCGGAGTTGCAGAGGGACCGTACGGTGAATGATGGGTCCTGCGGAGATAGGATGACCATCCACGGAGGTGATTGTGAGGGGACTTGGGAGGAGTTCCAGGGGAATGTGATGTTGTCGGATGAAGGAGTGGTCTATGAAGTTTCCAGCCGCCCCGGAGTCCACAAAGGCTGTGGTGGAGATGCTTCGCTGATTACATTCCAGGACGGCCGGGAGAGTGAGTCGGGAGGTCGGTGGCATCAGATGTGGAGGAAGGGGCCTAGATGGCCGTGCCGTGCTGATCTGCTGGGTGTCCCGTCTCCCCGGACGAATAGGGCAGGTCAGGCGGATGTGTGAGGGGGAAGCGCAGTATGCACACAAACCCTCCCGAAAACGCCGTTGCTTCTCTTCAGGCGTGAGGGTTGTCCGTCCCAGCTGCATGGGTTCCCCCCTATGGTCTGGAGGAGTGACGGTGGGCTGAAGTGGTGATAGAGGCGGTCGAGGGGTCTGATGCAGGGTCGGAGTGGGGGCCGCAGTTTTCGGGAGAGCCAGCAGATGGCGATCAATCCGCATTGCGAGTTGTATGAGGGCCTCATACGTTGCTGGCATCTCCCGACTGACCATCTCACCCCGAATTCGTGGGGCCAGTCCCTCATAGTACATCATCCGGAGGGCGTGGTCGCCCAGCGGAGTCTTTGCAGCCAGGGTCCGGAATCTGGCGGTAAACTGGCTGACCGATGAGGTACCCTGGCGCAGATGGTAAAGCTGTGACGCGACGTCTTCCACACCGTCCGGATGACAGAAGGTGATTTTTAATTCCTCCACGAATTCGGCATACGAGAGGGACGCAGAACTTGGGGAATTAATTCGCGCAGCCGCCCACTCTGCGGCGGGACCACCGAGCCGGGTTAGGAGTAAAGCGATTCGGGACCGGGCACTGGGGTAGCGGCTAGGCTGTAGCTCGAAAATCAACGAGAGAGCGGTGAGGAGCACCTCGCCGCTCCCCTCGGTCCCGTTCCAGCGCTCCGGGAGCGGCAAACTGGGTTCGGGAACCGCGGGGGGGCGAGGGCTCTGCGCCACGCTCGCCGCTTCATGGTCTCGGTGCGCGGCGGTCACTTCCTGAACGCGCTGCCGCAGTAAGCGAACCTCCTGCGACAGACTTCCAAAAAGACTCTCCTGCCGCGCTATCCGATCGCACAAAGCAGCGAGTTGTGAAGCGCGTAATTCGGGCTCAGTCATTCTGTCACGCGAACCGGGACCAGAACGAGAGAGACGTGTAGGAGGAAACGAGAGACCTCAGTGCGGTGGGACGCAGGGAGGCAGGTAAGTTCCTCCACGTTAATCTGCGAACGTGGACGGCGCGAGCCGCAACACCACACTGATGTTGTCGTTCGCGTATTAAGACACAAGACAGGGCAGGACAGGGTGACAGGAAGGAGTTCAGGAATCAGGAGAACATAGAGGACAGGTACGGTCTTACTGGGAGCGGGTTTTCGGAGCCGAGTCGAATGGCGTGCGTCATTCAATGACTGAGCAATTGGCAGCTGCTCTCCAGCCTAATATATAGGAGTCACGTTACCTCGTTTCCGTGTTACTCCCGGTCACATGATGGGATCATGTGACAGTGGCGCTGTAAAGCCAGGCATAACACACATAGCTGGAATTCCTCTGACCCCTTTTGTTAATGGGATGAAGGTGCAGTGGTTGTTGCAGTAGGCACTCATAACAAGCCTGAATCCGCAACACCTCAGCTTAAATTCAGAACAATGGCGAGCAGAAAGCAGGCGGCGCAATCCCAGGGTGCAAAATCGCGACACAAAGGGGAACCTTTCAGAGAACTCCTTCTTGCTAAGCGACTTTGCACGGGGATCTAAATCTACCAACATCCAAACACTGCTTAACACTGTGGTGTTTTTTTTTTTTTTCTTCCTTGCACTCTGTAGGCGGTGGAAATGAGTCGAGCACTGAGGCAAATCCCCAGTCATCCACATTTGACCTTTTGTGCAAAAAAAGCAAAGTATTCTTGACGACCAGGGAGACGGAGAAGGCAGGGAAACATGGCTGTCAGCGGTCAATCTGTTTTAATTAAGGGACCCAGTCCAAAATAGAGCGAGAGAGAAGGGTTCTCTCGCCAGCGTCTCCAAATATCTTCCAAATCGTTTCACAGACAGGGAACATCAGAACAAATTTGTGAGTGTGAGCGGGAACGAGGACGCATTTGGCAGCGTCAATGGCAGCCACTGACTCTAACAGGAGACAAGGGACCAATTGAGCAAGACTTTAAAAAGCTGCTCTTCTCATTTTTTGGCCACATTTCCAGCCTCTTGCTCTTTCCTCTGCTCTTTCTCAACAGTCACATGGAGCCCAGGCACCTTGAAAGATAATCTCATTACAGAATTGCGAATAATCAACGTTAGCAAATAAAAATAGAGATAAAAAAATGAATAACTGTCCATAGAGAGATGGATGACTTCGTTCCGGGGAAGGAGGATGTTTTTAATAAAGAAAGGTTAAACATGTGATGATTCACTTGTTCGGCGATGTCCTCTAAGCCCGGTTCACGGTTCGAGATAAGCTTTGAAAAAAGATTTGTTCTTCTCGGCCAAGTCATTTTCCAGGGACAAAATGCCAATTATTCTTAAACTGAGCTTTTTATTTTTTAATGAATTACATCAAATCGACAATAGCGATCAACAGTAGAAAAACTGTAAATTACTCATAATTCCTACAATTTTAGTTACTATTATAATTACACTTCAATGACTATTTAATAACATAAATTGTAAAGTACCTATACAAACTATATAAAGATATTAAAATAATATAGGTTTATGAATGTCTCAAAGAAATAACGATTGGTGGATTTTTAAGTAATAACTAACTGGAAATTGAATGATACTTTTCCATGGATGAATATTTAAAGCTTTTAAAATGTGTTCCAATTAAATTTAATGAGGGTTTTGATCTAAAGGTTTTTGAAAAGCAGAACTTCATTGGCATTAACAAGCCATGAGAAAAATAAATATATTCACAAATATATGTTCTTTTATTATTTAACAAGGGAATTATGGGAAACAAATTTCCTCTTCTCTTACATTATTTGCTTTAAACCCTTTAAAACCCACCTCACCTACTTCATCTTTAATTTTTTATTGGATATTTGTGCATTTAATTGTGCTGATATCCTTAAGAAGTGCCTCACGATTTGGAGATAAAAGAGCAGTGTGATCTTTTTATGGGAGTTTCATAAACCCAGTAAAACACAGCATAGCAGTTGAGGTCAAGAGGTCAAAACCATGCCATGTGGCAGGGAGCTCTTTGAAACGAGACACCAACTTCCACCCAGACTGATGGCGGAAGGAAGACAAGCTTGCACACACACACACACACACACATGCTGACATACCAGTAACACTGCTGGGCTAACGTATGATTCCTGTGTTTCCCACAATTCCAGCCTTTGTACAGCCCTGTACCTCCACCTACACCCAAACTCGGCCCCCCTTACCCCGACACACACCTACCCTGAGGAATGCTGGCTGATGAGAATCTCTCGGCGTGGGGCCACATTCCAGCCCTCACATCACCCATACACCTGCAGGGCACCTGGGGTCACACTCAGCTGGCCAAAGGCCTGCAGCTCTCCCACGTACGTACCGCACCTTCCACGCACCAATGCCATAAATCGGCTAAAGAAAAACAAGAAGTCTGTCATTTTTGCTATTTATTTCCCCAGATAAAATCTGCAATTGTTTACATTTTTATTGCATTATTATATGATTTATGTGCATGCATCTATCTGAAAACTACTTTTAAGTGTGTTACATAAATAAATACTGACTTCACACGACCCATAACAAAACAATGACCCCAATGACCTACACACCCAAGGATGTTAAAGTTCACAGCAACACTTCTAGCAGGATGTAAATTACAGCGAATGATTAACCTTGCACCCACGGCAAGGTTATCCCCATTTTCCCTCCATCGTGTACAGCGTTTACAAGAAACAAGTGCACCCGCACTGGCAGATCACTGGCAGAGTGTGACGCGAGTGTGCCCATAAAGACAGCCAGTGACAAAGCAATGCGGACTTTACGAGAGCAGGGTTCGGGGTTGTCCAGACACGCCCTCTTTGATGAACAGAGGAAGGGTAGTGGGCCAGCAAGCAGAACTAAGAGCGTCTTATCGGCCATCTCTCTGGCCGTCGGTCTATCAACACTCATTCTTCTTCACTTTCTGTCTCACACTTGGCCTCTTCTCTCTCGCCCCCTTGTTCGTCGGGGAGGTTTGCTTTCAGGTTTAAAGGCAGGATTACAATGAGCTGGTGCTGATTAAGGGAGGTGGGGAACAATGAGTGTCTTGCAGCCCCTTCAGGACACATACAGAGTGGCAAGAACGCACACAACGCTGGCATTTTGGCTAGGGCCGGAGAGGAGCCGGGCAAACAAGAGTACAGATAAGCACACAGAGACGTACCCGGCCGCGGACACAGCTGCCGACACTCTAGCTGGCCCAGAGCTGCCCAGCCCATTAACGTTTGGATTTGCCGGCCACTTGTTTAGCTGCTGCTGAGAAACCGTGGGTTTGAGTAGGAGGGGGGGGTTCAGACAATAGACTCTGGGCCTTCAGTTAAACCGCAAATCATTATAAGGACCCTGTAAGCAGCTCTCACAGGAGGGGGACTATTTCCTTTCACAACAGTGTCCCTCAGACTCACAAATTAGGAAAAATCTGCAGACCTATTCGGTTACACCCTTTAAAATGCGTCATAAGCACCTTTATAATGTATTATGTTTTATTTACTATGTAACGTTGAGCTTAACTTATATATCCGACACAGCAGAGTTATTGGTTCCCACAGTTAGCAAGGCTCTGCCCACCCTAACCAAGGCGGGGCCCACAGCTGCTGGGTTTTCAGCTCGGCACCAAATTAGATTTATTTCTAGGTAAAGTGGAGCTAAGGGTTTTCTTAGAGGACTTCCTGAAGTCCCGTTAACAGGCATAACAACTTCCTGAGAAAGCTAGCCCACCAGTGCTTATTCTTAAACACACACACACTTCCACACAGACAAAAATATACATTTACACCAACCACACACACACACACACACATACACTCATGCAAACATGCATTCAACCCTATTAAAATTCCTAGTATACAACACTCTGAAAATTATGATTTAAAGGTCAGACATCATGAATTTCTCAAAAAAAAAAAAAAACACAATCCAGATATCTGCTTTTGTCACTAGGCCAATGCATGTGTGTATGTCTTTTTTTGTGTGCATAGGTTTTTGCCTTGTGTGTTCTGGTGGTCTACAGCAGGGTAAAAAGTGATTGTGTTTGCTCTCTGTGTGGCTCTGCGTTTGTTGTGGGTGTGTGTGTGTGTGTACTTTTTGTATGTAAGCGTGATTTTGTAAGTGTGACAGGCGTGAATGTGTTTATGTGTCTGTGTATGTCAAGGTAAGAAAAAACGGCTTCATGAGACAAGTACATTTGCTCATTTTGAACGCATGCATATGTGTGCGTGGTTATAGGAGTGTTTGCGTGAGACTGCATGCATAATTGTGTGTTTAAGCGTATTTTAAGTGTCACTCCAGGTGTTTTTGTGTTTAGTCTGCAGCTCCTCTCAGCCAGCACAGTGTGTTTGTGTGTGTAAGCAGATGGGCCGTGAGGGGTAAGTGTGTATTAGGGTCAGTGCATGGGACAGAAGTGCCGGACCACAGCCCTGCCGTCCCTCCCTAACCTGGCATTTAGTGTAGCCCTGAGCTGTCATTACAGGGTGTGTGTATGTGTGTGTGCACAACCTCAGCACGTGCCATAGGACATTTACACGCAAAAAGATGAGCGTAAACACACAAAGACATTCAACCACACACACTTTTTGATAGTTACATTTGCGCAAAACACAAGTGACATTTTCTAAATGTTGTTAAAACAGTTGCAAAATGACTTTGATAACATATCCCATATTATGCTAAGTCATTCCAAGAATCATGTAATTGTCGTAGTTTCTTTCATAAAAACACACCCTTGATTTTACAAGTGTTGGGGCTGCTTAACACATAGCACCACAAAATAGTGCTCATTATTTCCAATAGAAAGTGACACAGACATTCTAAGCAAGGTACTACAAAAAAGGCAAGTTCCTTATGCATTGGAGTGACCATACATGCTCTTGCTGCTTATCATCTACCATCAGAAGTATTTCAGAACTTGATGTTTGTGCCATATGACCTGTAAATGTGAAAAAAGGAAAAACTTTCTTTTGAATATTATCCATTTTGAAATTTCGAAGATGTTGATAGTGAGGCTGAATTGAATAAAGTGCCAACAGATACAAACACACACATGCACTTCGAAAACATGGACAGAGGGTCTCCCTGTTTGAATAAACACAGCTCCAGTCTGGATCATTAACACAAGGCAGTGGGCAGTGGGGGCAGTGGTGGCCAAGCGGTTAAGGAAGTGGCCCCGTAATCAGAAGGTTCAAATCCCGATCTGCCAAGGTGCCACTGAGGTGCCACTGAGCAAAGCACCATCCCCACACACTGCTCCCCGGGCGCCTGTCATGGCTGCCCACTGCTCACCAAGGTTAAAAGCAGAGGACACATTTTGTTGTGTGCACCATGTGCTGTGCTGCAGTGTTTCACAATGATAATCACTTCACTTTCACTTTCAGATGGTCTTTGTTAAAAGCCACAAACTTATGGAGCTGAACTAAAACTCATTTGTAGCAACTGAAGCACATGGTCTTCTAAATCAATGAAGCCTCCCAAACTGGACATGGCTTTCAGAGCATCACTCAACAGAGGCAGTGAAACACACAGCCAGAACATGCACCCCTTTAAAAGCTAACAGCGGGACTTAAGAGTAAGTGCAGCAATAAAAAGCCTTTCATTTGCCAGTCAGCTACGAGGAAACTATCATAATTTTTCTCCCCAAGCCGCTGGACGCGTCTTCAGATTAATCCAGTGTGACAGTTCAACCCCGGGATGAAATTAATTGAGGGTGTTGGGTTTCATCTGGGGGAATTTACAACCGCGTCATCCCAAAACATATCCAGCTACAAGCGCCTGTACCTCCCCCCCACCAGCCATATCCAGCATAGATATCATTAAAACATAACAGAAATCAAGTGGAACACTCATCACATAGTTACAAAATACAAAATTTTACTTGGCATCAAACGTTTCATTGATAATTAAACCAATGGGAATAAAATAAACGATCATATAAACACCTCAATCAGGTCAGACTTCACTGATTATGTTAATATTTCTGTCATATTGCAGACTGTGTTGCACCTGAAGGGAAGCCAAAACCAGTGCTTCACTGCATATGGCAATTTTCCAAACATACAGTACTTGCTCACACACACCTAAAAAACAGGCAGAAATGCTAATAAATGAAAACAGCACATAATAACAAAACAGAAAAAAATAAAATAATATGGTCCTATGGTGTGAATGTTATGATGTTTGGTTCTTTAAGACCCTATAGCTACTTCCTTCCAGATGACTACAAAGAGAAGTGATGTTCCTTCATGTTCTGCAGACATGACGTTAGGGCTGTGTGGTATAAATGGTATGGTATATAAATGATATGCGATATAAATCTGGCCAATGGGAGAGATTTTGATTATACCAACCTCCTGCAGAAATATCCGCTCCATGCGAAAATGAGAAGGTGTGACAGAAAGTCCACTTTCAGTAGAATTGCCCAGATATTGTTTTATCTAGTACATGGTTATGCTATATGTTGATGTATCTGTAAAAAGTTTATTAAAAAACTTCCTGCTGAAGTGCCTTTGCTATGGATATGTTACCCTTTCAAAAACAGTTTAAGTTTGATTTAAATGTACTTATTAAATTATATACCACAATCTATGGTTAAATTTATGTTGCAATATGAATTTTATGCCATATCGCACAGTCAGTAGAAGTTGTCTAACAGTCTGCTCTGGGGGAGCACAGATAGTTTCTAGGCCATATGTATGAAAGAAGTGAGCAAGATCTATTGATCTTTCTGGAAAATTAGAATGTTTGTTGAGCCTATTTGACCAGAGCATTGAAACCGATTGTGAATGTGAGGTCTTCTGTGATGTGGCTTCATAGTTTATGGCTTTCAAGTTTAGAGAAGTAAGGTCCTCACAATATCGTCTTGTTTTTGATGTTCAGTGATAGATCATCCTGCCAGTCAGCAGACATCTTCTCTGTAGGACATCTCAGCACCATGTAAGTCAATACCCTCCACTGATGTGTCATCAGCAAATTTAATAGTTGTGTTTCCTAAAATATTTTCCTACAATACTTAACAAGAAGACTCTTAGAACTTCAAAAATTACTCCTAAAGCACTCAAGAAAGACTGAAACGACTTGACCTCATGGACTTCCTTTTTACGCTGGAGATCTTAACAATGCCCGAAATGAAAGGCCAGCTTCTAATCGTGAACAAAAAGAAGCGGAAAGGGACGGGCGCCGTACCTCTGGCCTAATAACCCGGATCTGCCGACAGATTAATTGGTAACTGGAGGCAGTTGAATAGAGGATGACCTTACACCCGAAACCTGGTGCTGCAGATGGACTGCATGGCATCAAACGTTGGCGCTGTAACTGCTGTATTCTGGAGCCGGGGAAAATGCCATTTTGATTGAAAACAAATGGCAGGACACACAGAAAATGGGGGTCTCCAGTTTGAAGTGGGAGAGACTAGAAGTAAAAAAAAGTCTGATTTCTTCACATCCCTTGCAAGAAAACACACTAACACAGAGACACTCACATACAACTCACACACACTCAATCTCTAAGTTCATAAAAGCCAAGGTCCTCAATGACCTCAGTCACTGTGCTCAGTGACCACAGATGTTGTACCACGTGACCTCGTGTGATGCATGAGTCTACTACTGATTGCTCTGACTTGGGCATGTTACACGCACAGACACACTCAGTGTGGGTCATGGCTGAGGGCACCTCCATGGGACTCCTGTCAGCCCCCCCTCAGCGTCTGAACCCTAAGGCAGCACTCAGAGCGCCTCGCATGGCCAATATCCACGAGTCCTCATGTCCCGGACGCCCCTTCTCCCCCTCACAGAGAAATCCTGTCGGCCTCAACGGCGGAACGGTCACGCTTGCAGAGAAAAGAGGGATGATGGTTTGTCATCCGTGAGTTAAAGAACAACCCACGTGGCCGGGACAATGCCGGACTCTGGGATTCCCTGGCAAGCGGGCTTCACATCCGATTACCGGCTACATCCACGGCTGCAAAACACTGCATCTATAAAATAAAAGACCTGGGCTCTGACCTTTGCATGTAGACCAGTAAAGGAAAACAACCTTGTGGGAGGTTTTAAAGGTAGAAAATGGAAATAAAAACACTAGATTTACATTTACGCCATTTATCAGACGCCCTTATCCAGAGCGACTTACAATCAGTAGTTACAGGGACAGTCCACCCTGGAGCAACTTAGGGTTAAGTGTCTTGCTCAGGGACACAATGGTAGTAAGCGGGATTTGAACCTTGGGTTTGCGCTACAAATAAGCAAGGAAACAAGTTGGCTGGAAGGCGGGGCTGTTCCAGCGACGCCAGCAACTGTCACTACAACAAACTGTGAGCTGTGATTTTCGATAATTAGCTTTGCAAGGTAATTGGCCCTTCTGATTACAGGGCTTATTTATAACCGCATTAAACAGGGGGCTTTACGGGGCTGCGCTGGAGGTTTTCCGCGGTTACGTGCTCAGCACGGGCACTGCTACGCTGTGTGTACACAGGCAGTGTAAACATGTTAAAACACTCATCATCACCATGTGCTGCTGTTGGTTTGTAAATCGGAATTTACCAACTATGTGTGTGTGTGTGTGCTTAAAATCAGCACAATGAGTCTCATTAAGACAGAACTAAGATGCCTATTCTTAGCTCTCCATAAACCTTAATAACGGCGAATTTCTCTAATAAGTGACCTGAATAGACTTTTACCTGCATCTGAAATACATGCAGTGGTGGCCTAGCGGTTAAGGAAGCGGCCCCGTAATCAGAAGGTTGCCGGTTCAAATCCCGATCCGCTGAGGTGCCACTGAGCAAAGCACCGTCCCCACACACTGCTCCCTGGGTGCCTGTCATGGCTCACTCACGGTGATGCAGAGGACAAATTTCCCTGTGTGCACTGTGTGTTGTGCTGCTGTGTATCACATGTGACTATCACTTCACTTTAATAAAACAAGAATGTCCCTTTTCACTTAGGCTAAAATTTTAGTGAGCAGGACTAAAGGGTCATATTTTAGCACATAAAGAGTCCAAAGAATGGAAGACGACCATTTTGATTGATTTTGATTAAGTTGGTTGGATTTCAGCCACCATCAGAACAGCTCTTTCAGTCCCTATCTTCAAGAAAGTCCCACAGTCCCCTCTATTCAGACATTACCTCTTAACTTAAATGTTACACCGCTTTCTTTCCAAGGTCTGACTTGTTACCACTTCCACATTTGGAGTGTAATAAAAAGAAATGTCTAGGGTCATGTGATACAATGCCTGAAGTAACTGGAGTGATCAAGGGCTAAGGATTGAGATCATAAGGCTGTTATATAGTTCATCTTCAGTGTGTGTATTGAAAAGAAGTCCTGGAATACCATGGAGCAGTAGCTGTGTGTCAGTGGACTGTGTGTGTTTGACCACGCATGTGAGTGTGTGTGTGTTTGTGTGTATGCAGGTGAGGGCCCCACCGGTCGGTTTGTCTTTCACTCAGCGGATTTCATTAATGCAGGATCCCCAAAGGGCCTTTCATGTCCCGCTCTACAGCCATCCTCTACTAATGCCCCCCATTCATTCAGAGCCAGTTGGGCGCTACTTTGCCCCGCTGCAAGATTACCACGAGAACCCTGGGTATTTTTCTGGTTATTTATATGTGAGTGTATGAGAGAATGTTTTTACTACTGTAAAATCCTGCTGTATGGCTTTTTGGCAGCAGCAGATGAAAATTTGGTATGCTGACTGGACTGGTTTGAAGTGCTAAGCAGCGTGGAAGGTGATCCTCCTGCTATACACGTGAGCAGGTCAACACTCGTTAGAGGGCAAATTAAAGCAGTGAGTTTCCCCATCATCACCCTTAGACCAGCCACTTCCAGATCACTAGCGGGGGTCCCATGTGCTACTCGAGTAAAATCAGGGATTTTTTTGTTAAAACTGGTATGTAAGATGACATATAAATGGCCTGAAAAAATCCAATTGTCATTAAACAAGACTGATAGGTCTCTGGGCAATAAATATTAATCTTGTTATATATGCAAAAAGGTTTCATTCCAAAGAGATCTGCATTCTATTCCAGAATTTTTGCTCAGCCAACAAAAACCCCAAGCAAAAAAACATTAAAGAAGCTCCGAGCTCCTCCAAGGCTCCCAGCAAAGAAACTTTAAACCACAGACAGACAGACAACCTCCATGTGGTCTAATTACTGGAGATGTTGGTGCAAACTTAAATAAAAAAAAGTGACTGTGGAGACGCATCACATGCAAAGAAGCATCTGAGGTTCCTCCTTTGGGGGGGAAAAATGCGTTAATGAACGTTCTAATTAGAATCAGAGCGCATTTCTGTCTTGGCGGCGCTCATCATCCAGCATTACAGCATGTAATCCGACTTGTTTGCCCCTCTATGTGTGGTTTGCGGCATTTGGAGTCAACATGGGAGCCAGAACGCCTCAAAAACGCCCGTCCTCCATTTCAGTCACCCGTATCCTCATTCCCAGCCCCGCCCACTTGCCTGCTTCCCTCTTGTGAGGATGTTCCCAGAGCGCAACATTCTATGTGGCTGGCAATGGTTCAGAACAGCGTCTAATCCTTTGGATCTGGTAGAAGGAGACAGTCTGATGTCTCCAGGCTTTGTCATTTCTATATTTACAGCGTGCAATCCAAGGGCTCTGGATTAAATAATCCAGAATTAATGCCAGCATTGGAATTTCCTATGCAATGCAAAATCTATATACGTGTCAAACGTTTGTCAAACTCCCCTGTCGCAAAAAAGCCAGACACACAAATGCTCAGATGCAGCAATTAACCGGTCAATTTCGAGCGCCTCACCAAAGGGACTCGGAGTCAATTAGCCGGGCTGGGAATTCGAGGGGTTAACTGCAGCCGCCACAGGAAGCGGCGGAGATTGTTGACCATCGGGGAGAGGAAAAAAAGAGACGAAAGTCGAGATAAGAGCCCGGTCCGGCGGAGCACCTCAAATCCCCGTGCTACAAATGGCTGAAGGCTGCAACTAATCACGAGTAATTATCAATATTTACACAGTTTCAAAGAGCCGTGATGCATTAGGCCTGAAGGAGACGTCTGCAGCGGGCAATTTCCTTCGGGGAGGAAGGGGTTAGGCGCTATTACCAAACCCAAAGTATAGAAAGGTCTCATCTCTATAATTGATTGGAGACATATGGGACTGCACGGTTCTGCGGGGCCATTACACACATGCATGCATGCATGCTTACAAAAATCTAATCTCACACACACACACAAGGGATGTGCACAAATAATATTTTTCTTTTTTATCGGATGTATCTGTTACCTGACAAAAGTGTCAATAGGTTTGACAATCCTATTGTTTTCTCTATTGGCATAGATAATTAAGCAATGTTAATTACATTTAAAGTATTTAATTGTTTAGATTATATTATTATATTATCTAAATTACATGTAAATATAATCATATTATATGTAAAAAAAAAACATGTATACCTATAAATATGATTGGCTCAAATGTTGCCAAATTCTTTCGATTGAGATATTTTCATAATAAAAAAATGAATTTCTTGTTTAAGAATGACACATTAGTAATGAATCTGGCCACTCTGCGCTGTAAATTATGGCTGACTACTGCACATGTAACATGAAATGAATATGGCTAAAAACCTAGCTTTGAGAAAACAAAACAAGGTATCAGCAGATCATGCTTGTTCGTTTGTCCTTTTCTGAAAACCCAAAGCGGATAACGCACACAAATGGCAGTCGGTATTGTCCAGACTGAGATGTTGCCTTCCTTTGGATTAAGAAACTTTTAACTTTACAGAATTACACCCCAAAGTCACAATGACTCACAACAGTTTCCATCATGAACCCGTAAAACCATATGAGCGCTCAGTACTCAAGAAAGACAGGCTGTTGTGCGTTGCAGGATTAAAGTTAATGTTAATCAACTTTGCATGTCCTTGCGGGTGACTCATGACTGATGCACACTGGCAAAAATGGCAACTATTCAAAAAATGCCGTAGCCGCCAGGTCTGCTGCAGAACACACGCATCAAAACCATGGCACTGCTAACAATTACAACGCAACACACTAAACGTGGTGAGGTCGGAGTCAGAAAACTCCCCACCAGACGGGGCAGGAAATTACCCACAGAAAGAAGTTTCAGCCTAAAACTCAACAAAAATCGACTTGCATGCACGAATACATGCTTCTGGTGAACAGTGAGTGAGAACATCTTATCTGCCTGATGCTGCTCTGCTTGGGCTCTGGTTTGGTCCTGCTTTGCTCTCCTTTCTAATCTCTGACTGGAATGGACACATTTATTGCATTCAGACCAATTTCATTCTGATTACATAGACAGACATGGACAGTGTCTTCTGAGGTCTTTTGTTTGAGTGCATGTTGGTTTTCCGATGGTCCATAATAATGCTGATATATAAGAATTCATTTGTGATAAGGAATTGATGAACTTTCATTAATATTTCTTCCAAACTTACTTCGCTTAGGTAAGCAAGTAGGTCTGCAGTATGTAAAACAACTGATTAATCTGGCCATCGATGCATCTGCATGTTCTAGATATTCTGAGGTTGTCCTCACTTTCCCTCTGTCTTCAGGAAAGGAGAGAAGTTTCACCTAAAACTGGTTTCATCTGTGTGTGAGGCCGTTCGGAGTCAGCTCCAATTATCCTCTCCAGCTGAGAGACACCCAGGCAGCACCCCACAGAGCCTTGCAGTGGACGCCCCACGGGAAACAGGTCCCTCAAGCTAAAAATAAAAGACAAAGGCAGAGGAACCCTAAAACCCATTTTCTCTGGTCAGACTGGGGTTACTTGTGCTGTCATCGGCGGGCTGGGACCACGGCATCTCAGATTCCACTTCACTCTGCTCTGGGCTGAGTGATTAATATGTGCTGGTGAATATATATCTGTGACATTAAACGAGTGGAAAAACAGATGAGAATAAAAAAGGGCAGGAAAAAAAAAGACTATGCTATCAATCAGCAGGAGGAAAGAATAAGTCGTTCAGGTTCTTAAATATTCACTGTGGTAGCAAAGGTCCTTTCCGCTGCGTTGAAGTAAGTCCTTCTAGTGAGTGAGCTTTGCGTTTTTCCCATTAGCAGTTGCATGACACCGAGGGATTCTGGGTGAATAAGACGTGTAGTGGATCAGACACGGTCCTGGCATGCCGGCTGACTTGGGACGCGTTGTGCTTCCCATTGTTTCCCCTCTTCTCTCCCATAAGTGCTTAAACAAATGGCCTCGCAAAAAAAAAAAAAAAAATGCAATCTTTCCAAAAAGGCATGGCCATTTGGACTGAGAGGTGACCTCATCCTCAGTGCTGACCACAAAAACCAAACACCAGGCCAACGCCATTAGCCACTTGAGCCACTGCTTCTATTTATTTCCCTCTCCATGCAAGGGCTCCTTGTGTGTGTTGTTTGTGAATTGCCTAAACCGCTGCTGCTAAGGATTCCCACAGCTAATGTCGGCCAGATTTCTCCTGTCCCACTGCGATCCTCAGAGAGGATAGCGCCCCGCCCGGGGCCTTCTACACTGAGAGAGAGCGGCCAGCGGGACCCTGCGCCACCGCATCTCCGGGGAGAGAGTGAACTGGTCACCCCCTAACCTCCACCTCAGTACACTGTCATTAGTCTTGATTGTCTTGATTTGAACCACGCTGCCACGTCCCTCATGTACCCTATGTTCATCTTGGACCTTTTAAACGTTGGACCATTGTTCCGGAGAAATGTTATTTCAGCCAGACTGTGCACTTGCATACGAATGGGCTGACAATACACATTTCTTGATTTTTAAATGATCATGGAGAAAGAGTTGAGAAACAGTGCAACATACCAAAAAAATTGATTGGATGGATTGCTGCTTAAATACATTTAAAATCAATAGTCAATAAATCAGAATTGTACTCTTATGTTTACTTTTGCTAATGTTTATTTACTGCATATTTATTCCTTAAGAGCACAGTCTAACAATGCTGGCATATTTGACAGGCACAAATGCTGTTTAAAGCAGTCTGGAACTTGAGCTTCAGAGGCAGGCATTATTAATCTATAAGCCTTGATCATTTTGACAATTCGTTATCGCATTCAGGCCTTCCTTCTATGACACTGAATCCTTTGGAACACACTGTTAGTGTTAATTTAGGGTCTATATATTTACAATGATCAAAATGACGGTTTAATCGCAAGATAATCCAGTGATGCACCCATAAATCTCATTCTGCTTACTTCTTATGATATTTTATCAGGCGTCAATGAGCCAAGGGTCGAAAACAAACCATTGTATACCAATAAACTAGAAGACTATTAATGGCACCAGCCGAATTAAACTGGAGGTTGGGAAGACCAGGACAAAGCCAACCAGCTGCACAACACCTGACCACTCATAGAACAAAAAGCCAAAGACAACAGTTAAAATAGGAAACATAATGTAACAATCAAGTATTGCAGTGAGATTCCTTTCCGGCAGCATGTTACAGTTACCATGCACTCGCCGTTGCTAGTAGCCAGGGGCCAAGTAAATTCAGCCATCCGACTATGAGTAGAGCTGTATAATAACCAACCACCCAGTTAGCGGGTTCAGCCAAGTAACTCCTCACAACACGTGGGACAGGATGACGAATAGAGGCTGGAATATATGAGCTCTTGCTCTTTTTAAAGACTCACAGGAAGATAAAAGCAGAAAAGCAACAACAAGGCAGGCAGGCGGGCCGGCGGCGGAGGAGGAAGAATCTGTTTTCAGTTACTTCATACAAATTCTACAGGCCGACCTTCCCATTGTTGCACATAGGGGACACAGGCTGCGGCCACTCTCCACACATCGTAAAACAGCTAAGAGGCCGCTGTAATTAAGCTAAGTGACAATTGTGACTGCAATAAAAGCTTGTCACCCGGACTGCAAGGCCACGGCCACGTTGTAAAAGACTGACCGTGACCTTGTGCTGTTTAAGTAAAACTTAAAAGATATTGTTTTTGCAGCAACATATCTCATATATGAATCCTGTGTCAACTGGGGTTGCATTCATGACATGAAACTACCAAGATTTCAATTCTCGCCACATATTGGGCAAATGGATGCAAACTTCCAAATGTTCTGCTACATCAGAATTCTTTCTCAGCCTTGTGTGAAGTGCACAGTCCTCACAAAAGCACGGAAAGGGTCTGGAGTAAAAGTAAAAAGTATTTTCTTTCCTTTTTGCTCCCGAAAGCATAATTTCATAAGAAGAATGAAATGGGCTCGCTTCTGTGCTCTGTTCACACTTTACAAGAAGTAACAGGCATCTTCCAGCCAGCTCTGGTAACACTGTGGAGGATGAGGTGAACTCAAAAGATGGTTGATAATCACTGAGGAACCAAAAGAAATGTTAACACACACACACAATGGCTCTCAGCACGGCCACTGCAAGGCAGAAGCAGGCCTCGACAGGGTTTAATATTTCACCTATAACATTATGTTCTTTTTTAAAAAACGGGCTCCACCTCTTCCTCCCACTGTATGGTTTGGGTAAGTACGTCTGCCCTTTAAGTGGCTTAAATGCAGACTGTATTTACAGGAAGCATACTAATCTGAGAACGCATGAATATTCAGAGATGTGGAAGAAAAAACAAAAGATGTTACGGTAACCTCAGCAAACAGAAATGACAGCAAAAAAAAATAAAAATCAGCAATTTTCAACCTTTTTTATGTTGCGCTTCTGTTGCTGAACTCTTAGCCTGGGTTGAATTAGGGTCGAACAATTTAATGTTGACTGCTGTGAAATGTTCGTTTTTAAATGCCGTTCTCACAGTAAAGGCCATTACGTCATTGCAACATAACACTGAATAAAATATACATTGAACAGATCTATCTGACTTGTTTGGTTTCTGGTCTCCTTTTCAAATAAGAAGCAAACCCTTCATCCGTGTCTGAATATTACAGTCGTCATGGGAACCTGCAGCCGCTACAGTACAACTATAATAGGCTTGAATTTCCCAATTTAAAGAGGCCTCAATCAGCACTACTTTCTACTTATTCCTCATTCTCTCTCTCTCTCTCTCTCTCTGTGTGACACCGTACCTTCAGAAGGGCACTTCAGCGCTACACAAGGAACGCTGAGCGCCACTAATCTGCACGCAGCCATCCGGCTGAACTGAGCGGCAGGAACAATCGTTCATAACCGTGGTTTGCCGGCCTCTTTTCTTTTTCCTTAATGAAATGCCGTTCCCAAGAAAGTTCCCACTGGCGCGGGAATCTGGAGCGCGGGCCCTTCTCCCGTCTCGGGCCTGAAGTTAATCCTTTAATGGGGTCCGAGCAAGCGCCGTGCAAAAAGCGCCGCGCAGACATAACAGCGGGCTTAGACTCTCCTGCATACCTCGAGCTCTCCGGCAGGAGAGAGATGGAAAGAGAGAGAGAGAGAGAGAGAGAGAGAGAGAGATTTAAGAGCGCCAGAAGGCTAGCAGGGACAGCGCTGTCCTCGGCGACAGAAACAGTAAAGCACATGCTCGCTGACCCCTGTCATGTAAAAACGCGACCCCGCCATCACACTGTACTCAATGATCCGCTGAATTTCGACTCCCCGGCCGAGCTGGCGCTTTTACTTACGCCGGACAGCCCGCAATTAACGTCTTCTTCTGTTTCACGAAGTTCTGTGTGCGCCTGGGACATCTGGGATCGCAATCGCAAGAGCGATAAAGCCTGTCGAGTTAATCTAGAACAATCAGACTTTTCTAAAGCTAAATAAATAACCAGCGGAGCCTGTGGCCCATGGGCCCAACTTGTTCTTTTCCCTCTTTCCATTTTTTCCATCCCTCTCTGTGATATGGTTGTAATTCTCAGCATCGTGACACAGTCCAGTTGCAGACGTGCAGTAAACTGGATGTATAAACTCGAGCTGTGTGTACGGTCCGCGACAGCGGCTGCGGCCCCACACGGCGACAAAGATTTGCGAGCGGCATCGTCCCGTCTGACCCCCAACCAATAAATAATAAAAGTTCTCTTCAACTGACGCCACAAACTGTCACAACGGACCTATCACGGCTTCAGTTGACCAGTTAACCACAGCTTTCAGCTAACCTCCAGTTTCCTCATCTCTCTCTCTCTCTCTCTCTCTCTCTATCCTTTTAGCTGGCGATGGCTTCAGAACAAGCACGTCTATGCTTGGTCTACTTCAAAGACGACCTGGAACACACACTGTGTCGGAGGGAAAAAGAAGACAAAACAAGGCAAAAACACGAGGACCTCCTGGAATGATCCAGAGTTCATGCTAACCCATTGCTACAGATGAGCATCAATGGCTGGAGAGTACAAAAATTACTATGAAGTATAAAAAGGGTGTAAATCATATGATGTGACCGTCAGTCATGAGGTCTGCTGCATTCATGTGCTGAAATGTTTATGAAATTCATCAATATAATGAATTTCAAACACATGATCGATCAAACTAATTCTTCAGCGATGCCAGAGTTACCAGGTTGTGACGTTAGAACATGGTGGGTGGTAGACAGAAAGATGGTAGATGGTAAGTTTTCAACAGCATTGCATTTAACAACGCAGTTTTACAGCTTCCCTTTTTTTTTGTTAAATCCCTATCAGCCAATAATAGGCAATACTGACATGTAGATAATTGAATAAAAACTAAAATATAAATGCAGGTGTTTTAAGGACCTGAACTTGATTCAGAATGGACCTAATATGTATCTGTTTCACGAACCACAGTGAGTTTACGGAGAATTCTGTCGCAGAAGCGACACCTCTGATATTTTTTAATCACACCGTTTAGAAATTAATATAGCCTTCAGACAGTAATTAAAAATACTATCATGCTGAATGTGATATTGTCAAACGTAATTGCTCTCCACTCACTCTCAATTTCTTAAAATTTCATTTGCAGCGGCATGTTTGATAGCCAGCTAGTCAAAGTAGCTTTCATATTACATTTTTTTATATGAAACCCCCCCCGCAACTTTCATGACGCTGTCGTGTCAGCCCAGCTCAAAACCTACAGAATTTTGAAGCCTCTTCAAGCCAAAATATTCAGGTAGAAAAGACCGCTGAGGCCAAATGTAATTTATTCTAAAAATGCACAATCACAAACGAATACAGCATGACCAGGGAGCACACAGCAGTATAAAATGATGGTGTGAAAAACACAGCTACCTCTATTGTGAGCGCCTCACCTTTATGTGGACGGTGAAATTGCTAGCACATGTTATCTTGCTATTTCAGTACATGGCGTATACATATAAATTCTTTGCCCTATAAAACATGCGGCCAAGCCCCGCCAGCACTTCATAGATGCGCAGACTCAGCTGCGGACTATAGAGAGGAGTGTTCCTGGGCCTAAACACGCGAGAAAACTTGGCAAATGATAAGCTACCAACATCTGCTCGTAGATCCAGCTCTCACTCATAACTCTCGAAATCTGCCCACAAAAAGGCTCTTGGGTGGAGGGATGGGGGGGGGTGAGGTGAGGAGGCGCATCGTTGCTGCCAAGAGTAAACATGCATTTATTTATTCATTAATTCCCTATATCAGCAGAGTCGTGCCAGGTGCAACATCCTTCACGCACTTTGCTTCCGAATTTCTCCATATTCCATCCAAGTTGACAACTCCTGATTATACGGGGAATGCCAACCTTTAAAGGTGAAAACGGGTGGAGAGGCAGGGTACCTGACAGGCCTCCTGTCAGAACCTTCATTAGGCAACACGAGCGGTCCTTTTGGGGAGGGGGATGTTTGCGCGCCGCATTGCAAATTGCGCCGCATTGCACTCCGCGCAAATAAATATGGCTGGCTGTGCCCGGAAAAACACCGCCGCAGAACCGAGGGAGTTGAAACAAAGGAAAAAACGGCTCTGGCTTTTAGCTGAGCCCTCTGTCAAGAAAACAGGCTTTCAACCGGATCCCCTTGGCTCTTTGACAGAGCCCCAAAAAAAGTCTTTGTAGCTTATATTTATCTAAATATGTCTTCCGAATAAATCACAAAGCTGTCCGGCCTCTTGGAAAGCCAAGGAAGGATTTTTGACTCTGTTCTGTTTCTCCAGGAAGACCTGTTGCCTTAAGCCTCGTGCCAGGGACCCATGGCGTGTGTTCTTAGAACAATACAGGGTTATTAAGCATCAGCCATTGACAGTGAGAGTACTTAACTGAAGACCACAGCACCCCAGAGATATACAGAAGCCATGTTAAACCCTCAAGACCAACTCTCTACTGACACGAAACCATCTGAGAAGACCTCGGACCATTGGTGAGTTCCAAACCCAGCTTTGATAGTACAGCATGAGAACCTTGAAGATGCCAAACAGGCTTAGAGAAGACAAATTGGAAGGCAGGTCAATGAGAAGCATAGGAGCCACTTATGACACAAACCATTTTGCAAAACGATTAAATTTCTCTGCGGGAAGAAAATCTAGTGTGACCGAGGGAGATGTCACCCAATCACAACGTGAGGGGAGAGGCCACTTCCAGGCCGGTAATTACCTTCCAAAAGCCTAACTGCTTTGGACTGGGTAAAGGATAATTGCTGAAAGATTAAAGAGAAAGGATATTCAACTGTGGCAACGTTTGCTCAGGCGAGGGTGGGGGCGAGGAGGTTTTTGCGGGGATAACACAACACTGTGTTTTATGCCCCCACCAACATCTCCCCCGGCACACACCAATCAGGTGCAACTCGAGCTGGGCGTAATGGCGGGAAGCGGCGCGGTCCCATGGGTATCACTAGCTGAAAAGCTCGCCGCTTGAACGTGGGCCGGGTGCAGGGGCCCCCGACACCGGACAGGAAGTCGACCGGAACCTGTTGGGAGGGCATTCGCAAAACAAATCTATAGATTATGCTAATTTGCATTTCATCACCCGCCCGGCACAGAAACCTACGCAGAGCGAGCTTGAAGTTGAGCAAGTTTAGGAAGAAACAGGATCCGGGCTGGCGGCTTCAGGTGAAGAACAGGGACAACTCGCTATGCTGACAAACCACACGAAAAGAACGAGGTGAAGAGGGAGACGGAGGACTCCACCACGGCAGTGCCAGGCTGCCCGTACCCTCCCACCCATTCTGCGGCAAGTCCCTGCTGCCCCTTCATCAGTCCATCAGATGACGGTCTCCGCAAAATGTCCTTCTGTCGCTATAACCTTCGCTCATGTTGCCGGGCATGCTGGACCCTCAGAATACGCTTTCTTTAGGTTTTTTAAGATTGGGGTTTTGGGGTCTTTTGTGGGATTGGGCCATTCATTTAACATCCCGGCCCATAACAGACTGTGACAGGACAAGGTTATACATCCCCCTCCCACCCACCATATATCACCTTCTTGATGGGCGTTGAGAGCCAGAAGAGTCTAGTTCATATCTAGCGAATGTCAGAGGTCAGAGAATTAAAGCAGTGAGGGGAAATCGAACCCAGCATTTAAAAGCTGCACTACAGGATAAGGACAGAATTTATGAAAGACCTTTTGGCTCAGCTTTGTTTAAAGCCCCTTAGGAAACACCTTGTGCTCATTAACCTCGGATAAATAAAAAAGAAATGTGGCCACTTTACTTTGACAAAGCCCAACATGAGTAAAGGAAATGAAATCGACAATCGTTTCCGCAGAACTGCTTCGCAGCTGCTCTTGCTGGCCTTGGCTGACATGGAATGAGCATTTCGCTCCTCTAAACCGAATCGGGATCGCTGTCATGTGTCAAACTTCACTGCAAATCGAACGCTGCAGTGTGAGAACCACAAAAGGAAATGCATTCGCTGCCTTGCCATCTCCAAAAAAAAAAGACAAGCACGCCAAACCTCCTTAGCCCCGTGGAAACATTTCAAGCAGAGACGAGACGCGGCAACAGAATAGGAAAAGTTAGGGGTGACGTTTAAAACGGC
This sequence comes from Denticeps clupeoides, assembly GCF_900700375.1. Lineage (NCBI taxonomy): Eukaryota > Metazoa > Chordata > Actinopteri > Clupeiformes > Denticipitidae > Denticeps > Denticeps clupeoides. The sequence continues at coordinate 8,223,384 of NC_041724.1, forward strand.
CCGTGTGAACGAATGTCAAAAAAAAAACACTTCCTTTGCTCTAAACAGGGTGAGCAGGCTCCTCTGCGGACCTTGTTCACGAGTGAAGGAAGTCTTTCGCGGCGGTCAGAACACCGAGTGCGGTCTGCCCTGGCCTCGGCCTCAAACGAGAAAAGCCTCGGAGAAAAGGGAACGCAGCCGTGCACTTGACACGCCCGGCCAAGCCAAACATCATTTTCCAACACACCTTCACCTTTCCGGGCATGGACGCCAAATGGGCCTGTCATGTTGACCGAAGACAGAATCTGCCGTGGATTTGAAGACGGGGAAATGGACGAGGGAGCGTGACCCTGGCCTGACGCTATCTTCAATATTGTTTAATAAAAAGAAGGAAACATTTTTTTTAGGGCAACAAAATGTTTGAGCGGGATGTTCCAAGATAATATTGGAGTGGAGTAGGAGAATGATGGTTTTCCAGAGTCGGATATCAAAGCGAGGAGCGGTGACTTACAGGCGGCCAAGCTTGGGCGTGGACTGGAACAGTAACTCGGGCAGGACCTGCAGCTTGTTCCGGTTCAGGCGGCTGCGGGGAGAGAGAGAAACAGAGAGGACATGGAGAGGGCGAGCGTTAGTGTGGTCGTAACCGCAGAGCAGCACAGCGCAGCTCGGGGAAAATAAAAAACTGAAACATAAGGAAGGAGTTGTGTGGGAATGAGCCTGCGGAGATGGAATATCTGTGGTGGGTGGGCGTCTCAGTTTAGTGAGTGAATGGGAGTGAGGGAGATAGAAAACGACAGTCAAAAAAAAAATGATAATAATAATAATAAGATGAACAAAATCATACCCAGACACCAGCAACAAGTCTAATCAATCCAACAGTAAAAAAAAAAAGAATCATTTCAGACTCTATCCTTCCAGGCTATGCACTGGTCTATCAGGGTTCACAGCTACACTAGGGCCGATGGGAATCGGGGTTACTTCCTATGTGGACGGTCGAGGTTATCTTTCATCCTGCTGTCTTTTTAAGGCCTTTGTCTCATAAATAAATTCCCACAGGCTGGCCACGAGTCTTCTCTGGGAAGGTTCTTATCACAAGTTCTGTTCCTTCATCTCAGCTGGAGGCCACAGCGAAGAGCAGAGGTGAAGGGGGTCGCGGCGAAAGCATGCAGAGGAGGATCCGCTGTGTCATCTCCGCAACCCTCAAACCACAGTCACTCTCCACCCATCCTCTCTGCATCAATAACAGCACACAGAGCAGGGGGACGGCCTGGAGGATATCGCCTTTCGGCCGAGCACGGAGGGAAATCATTTTTACTCGAAGCAGAGGGCCTCCACCTCTGACATAACCCGACTGAGAGCAGAATGTGAGATGGGCTGTCCGGTTACATCTCTTCCTCCACAGAACCTCACCAGCAGTAAAACAAACCTCAGATTCCGCTTTAAACATTGCCTTTGATCTGGAAGCGAGGGGGCTTAATGGAAGCACAGCTTCACACTTTCTTTCCCCGGTTGACCTTCCTCTGATCTAGGACCTGAGCCAGCAGAATCTCCTCTCCTCAACCGACTCTCCAGACTTGTTTTAAAGGGCAAGGAGTCTACTCTGGATCACCTGAAGACAAGACGAGAGTGACCTGTCCAGTAGTTTTTTTCATGTTCAGTGTGTGCGGTTGAACAACATCTAATGAACAACATTTGTCAGCATACAAGTAAAGGAAAGTGGTTGTCATTGTGAAGCATAGCACACAGTGACACAACAAAATGAGTCCTCTGCATTTAACCATGGTGAGCAGTGGGCAGCCATGACGGTGCTTTGCTCAGTGACACCTCAGTGCCACCTTCGCCACTCAGGATTCAAACCTTCCAACCTTCCAATTACGGGATCGCTTCCTTACCCGCTAGGCCACCACTGCCCCAATTTATGATTGGGACATATAATAAAAATTAAATAATGATAATGAAATTCCTAGTCTCCTGGTCTCACTAAACAAATCAAATTGTCAAATAGTTTTTAGGTGTCTGAACCAATGAGCATGTCACTGGTTCATCGTTAGCATCTTTCATGTTTTGACAGAGTGTCAATGACCATGGAATGGGTAACTAAGTTTGAACATATGTGAGGACACCATTAAACCATGTGCCATCCAGATCGTTTACCTGCTAGGATTGCCCGTGCATCAAAGCAGTGAATGTGGGTACTACTTCCCCTTTACTCTGTGCATTATTTAATATGTATTGTTAGTTCCAAGGTCTCCTCCAAGCCTCTTTTTTATATGGTACATTATGGTTCATTATTAAGACCACTTTTGGATAACCACATTTTTTTTTTTAAATAAATTTTGTAACATTATTCATTTAGAATGCAGATGATTCTTTTTTATTTTACTTATTCCAAAATTATATTTATTATTTGTAATGATGTTTAAGCAGATCTCTTGGGTCATCTGGTGCTACAGCTGTGGATCATCTGCATAACTATGAAAATTGGCACTGACACAGTGGAAGAAACAAAAGAGAACAAAATTGTCCAATAATTGCTCCAAGTGAAACGCCACATGTTACTTATCTACTCTGTGATATATGATAACTTAATTGGACTACCTGTTTGATATTTCTGAAGCCATCGAGAGTGCTAGAAACATGTGCTTTTGCCAGACAGTGTGATAAAATATGATGAACCATGGTACCAAATGCCACAGAGAACAAGAACTGCCACATTGCTTTTATCGTGTAATGTCGAATCCCTGCTCAAAAAGACTCCAGGGTCACGAACACTGGTCTCCACAGCAGCCACAAACAAGAGTGTGTGAGCCCTCGGAAGTGGCAGCTGTGTCGGGCTGTGGCAAAGTGCAGATGTGCCTCCTTATCGGCCAACAGCTGGTGTCAGTGAAATGACACACACTCGCTAAGGGCCAGAGGGCCTAGCAGCCTGATGCGCTCCAAGTCCACACACGGACACAAATTTAACAACATGGCAAGTCAATCAGTGCCCAGGCCAGTCAGGGCGGACGACTGCAATGTTTTATTGTTTTGTTTGACCCTGTGGTCAAATTCCCTATGAGGTGCAAATAGTCACACCAGAGCAAAACGGAGGATTTCTGGTATGTGTGAGACAGTGGAGGGAAGGTCAGTGGCTTCTGCAGTTTACTGACATGACCCTCACATTCTAACCTTCCCCTCCCAATACCACAGGGTCTTTTGGTGGTATACTGAGAAAGTCAAATTTGCACTCATAAACAGACACCTGTGGTTTGTGGCAGTGGACTCACACACAAACACACACAACCGACGCACTCATCCGCTGGACATTCTCTCGCACACTTACGTATCGCACAAACATTTGAGTCATTTGGACGGCTCCGCAAATGTCTGCAGAGCATTAATAAAACTAATGAGAAGACCCGTGTGGAATACTCACAGGCGCTCCAGCTGTTTCAGATCCTGGAAAGCCCCTCTCTCAATCACACTGATCTGATTATTCTCCAGGTGCCTGTGGAGAACAAAGACAAGTTCAGAATACCAACAACCAATCATCACACACACAGCAAGACAGCCAATGAGATGGATCATCGTCCCGTAAGCAATCGTTTCGAAAGAGGTGAAAACGGGGCTATGCAGTATGGATGCATGACTTGGCGCTTTTAATATAACTTTAAAGGGCTTCAGAAAACATATTTTTTTGTGTAATTCCAGAAAAGTTATTGTTTCCCCTGACAGAGGTGCATCAACGACTTGTCATTTTGTATTAGTGGCTTTTACGGCTTTCCAGACACATTAGAAAAAGGAGTTCATAATATATTAATATATTTATTAATTCATTGATTGATTGATTTATTGGTTTGCTTACTTTATCTCTCAGTTTATGGCCAGCTAAGAGTGACATGTACGGGAAGCAGATGAATCTGCAGTCTCTGACAGATTCTCGGCATATGATGACAGGAGGCCAAGTGAAAACTGCGATCGTAAAAAAAAAAAAAAGAAAAAGCAAGATGCCTCTAATGTGGAATTCCTTTTTGGCAGGACGACCCAGGGGACTGGTTGAGTGTGAAATGAAACGCATTATGAAATGCATTTCACATTCACATTTGTATTCACATAACTGTGCCACTGCCTCAGATCAGTGTGTCTAGTTGCATTACTACATATTGCTTTGTCAAAATGGCCATTTCTTTTTTAATATGGTCTCTTGAAACTAGCACTGATTTTTACCAACCCGGGCAGCCATAAAGGAACCAGCGGCCCCGTCATTTGCAGCCCCCTCGGCTGAAGCTTAGTAAAGGCCAAGATAATTGCATTCTTTGCTGATAAAACACACATCCCGTACCCTGAGCCCAACATGAGACCGTTTCTAAATTACGCTCAGGCCTAATCATACAAATAGTGGATCAGGCTCATGGTGAGTTATTTATGGGTGTTAAAAGTAATCCCAGTCAATATCCAACAGATGGAGCTTGGTGTGGCTTGAGGAATAATGGTACAACAGCTATTAAATTTAGATATGGGACACAAACACCTATGGATGTATGGAGCCTAAAAGCACAGGGGACTTTATTTAAAGTTTTCTGGAAAACTGCAGTCCCTCTGTACTGTGCCTCACTCAGTAATCTGGGTTTTGACTCAGGGAAAGCACAAGCCACAATAGCATCTCCCAGAGGTATAAGACCAAAGACCGAGCTAAACTGGGGGAGTTTTACACTGGTGATGTGTGTGGAATACTGCTGCACGTCCAGGGCTTCCCCCTTTATCAGATGGTGGCGAACGCAGAACAAACGGCCTCTCGCATACCAGCCCACAAGGCGAGATAAGGGCGGCGTGCTGGGGTCCACACTGAGTTCCCAGAGGGCCGCCCAGACGCTGCAGAGCAGTGAAATGTCAGGACTGTGAATCACACACCACATAACGTGGGCAGCCCGGCGGCCCGGGAGTACAGCCACTGCTTATTCCCGCTTATTACCACTCCTCTCGGCCCTTTTATTTTTATCTCCAGGCATTTTTTTTTTTTATAAAAAGCGGCAAACAGCACGGAGAGATTCGTGATTACAGTCATTAAAGCCACTCACACACTTTTCCCCTGGCTGCTGCAGCCCTGAGTTAGCACAGGGAGTGTGTTTATCTCTCTCGCCCATTGCTCTAATGTCTTTCTGCAAAGAGCTACGGTTACACGCTCTTCCTGTTAAAGGCCTGCGTCCATCGGGCCGAAGGGAAGCCAATGACTTCATTCACAGCCCCCAGTCCGAGGGTCGTGTTAAACTTGTCAGATTTACTTTTAGTAAATGTCATTTCGAGAGCACTGCGGCTTGCCTTTACAGCCTTCCGTCCGCAGCCCGGCACGGGGAATGCAGGAATGGATTGGAGATGACAGGGCTTGTTTAATATTCCTGCATCATCCCAGACAGAGAAAGGAAAAGAGAGGCGGACGGGTGCAGAGTGCTTACAGGACTCGAAGGTTCTTGATGCCGGAGAAGTCCACTTTGGTTATGCGAGTTATGTTATTCCTGTCCAAATCCCTGGGAAATAGACAGATGGACAAAAAAAGAAAGAGAGAGAGAGAGAGAAAACATCACAGGTTAGAGTTTAACCACCGTAGGTCAGTCCGTTAGTACTCTGCACTTTCACTACAGAGACCTAAACCACAGCACACGCGGTCCAGAGGCACCAACCCCAAAAGCTGGTATCTGCCAGGGCACATTAGTGCCACTCTGTGGAGCAATGCCCCATGGGAAGAGGCCTCAGTTTCAACATTCCGTCCCATTTTTGGCAGCACCTTAACATCTATTATCCATACCCTGCACGCGGGATGAGGCCGGTCACATGTGCAAGGCAATGCTGTTCCTTAGTGCCAAGAACAGTAGCTTCTTTTACCTTTTTGGCTGGTTGTTTATTCAGACAAACTTAATCTGCTAACAGCTAGATGGTATCTGTGCATGAATACACTGAAATAAGCCACATAGCATTATGTTAATGTAATTAAAATGTGGAGCGGGAATATAGATATAAATATTCCCCTAATGCCGCTGCTTAATTTTCGATTTTTCGTTACTAAAAGAGTAAATACAGGGGCTATGTGCTATATTTGTTGCTCTTTCTACTTTAATGAAAGAGAAGACAGGGCATGGCATGAGAATGGACAATTGCATGTAGACATTTGTGTTCATAAGAGTTACTTTAGTATGGCCTGATTGGACACAGTTTCAAGAAACATGTGTTTCCGAGTAGAGTTAGTGGAGCCGCTGCATTTATCTCATTTCTAGGCCATTACGTTCTCCAGAACATATACAATCATTAAATACTGTGTCCCCAATACTTAGTCTTGGCCACTGTTTACTGGAGTTGTGCCACACTAGAGGAATTCAGGGAAGTTGTGCACATACACGAGGACACACTCCCATACGTATGCACGCACACATCTTGTCCCATCCTCTGACAGTGATTGGTCTGTGTTTCTCATAATATACACAAACATTTATAAATCTGATTTAAAGGCATATTGAATTTCAAAAGGTTTCCCCAGCCCCGCAAAAAAAACACACATCAAGAACCCTGTAATGGGAGCCATATTGCGGAGTCAAAAAGGAAAAAAGATGCTCAAGAGACTGCCTTTACTTTTTCCTCATTCTTTTCTCGCCCTCTTTTTACCCCTCATCCCATTTCTCTCACCTGAATGTCCAGAAAGTCTCAATTCTATTCAGTTTTTCACTTTATCAGAAACTTCCTGCAGAGCCGAGCAAAAGCCAAGACAGGCCAAATCCAGGCGATCCAAGGTGTCCCCAAATCATCAATTAAATACTGCCACACATTTTAGTTCCTCTTTTTTAACACGTAGAGTCATTTTTGTAGAATGTCAGGTGACTTGGAATCTTTGTTTGGGCTGTGTTATAAAAAATACATGAACGGCCCATTTCTTTCTTCCTGCTGCAACGTCCTGTAATTTTCCTTTGAGCCGAAGCCTGTCTGGTACTCTGGTACTTCCAGGGTAGATAGGTATGCTCCATTTCCTCCTCAAAGCTTCGGAATGATGTTTGGAATCTTAATTGAGTTCCCCCTTCAGACTCAGGCTGCCATTGAAGGGTGTTTTTCATCAGCGAAAGCATTCTTGCCTTCTGCAAGATGTCATCGGCGAGCCCTATTTCCACATTAAGCCCTCAGCACATCTGCCTCTCAGATAAGTGCTGGAGCACAGCAGTCTGTGGTCAGACGATTGATCCATGTAAACTAATTATGAGGTTGTCTCGGAAGTCTCGGCAAAAAAAAAGGCACAAGCGTCCCATAGCCACAACGACACAGTCATCAATACTACTGACTGTAATCAATCATGGCAAAGCAAGGGAGCCAATCAGGGATCTAAAGTGCAGCCACTGTGGTCGCACATGTAACCAAAATTCTCAATGGCGCGAGGTCACACCAGGTGCAACCAGGCGTTCGGGTGAGAAAAATTCTCCAAAAGCTCCCTGTGGTTCCAACAGATGCATATCAAGTCATATTTGAAACCAATCATAGATCGCGAAGGGCGGGGCCCGCCTCTGGTTGGCCACTGCTTGTTTGAAAGTGCGCGTGCTGCAGTCATACAAAGAGAGGTGAGTAGCCTGGACCTGTCAGATAGACAGAGTGAATGTAGATCTTTAATCAGGTCTTAAAACGTTAGAGCCGAGCCCGACCAGTACAGCTTTTTAAAAGCCCAAGCACGACATTTCTGTGGTGGTGGATGCCGGCCAACATGACTGTACCAACATGCTTTGCGCGCGTACGAGTCCTTTATAAATTTAAATCTTCATGGTCAAAGTTTTTCCCACACCACCTTGCTTTCGTTGCCAGTGCAACCACAATGTAATCGCCAGAAGTTAGCATCCATTTCACCGCCTCAGCCTCCATTTTTGCTTCACCTGACTGCTCATTTACAGAGTAAAATGATAGAAATTAAACGCTGAAAAAAGCATAATGCATCTATAAGCGATCCAGCGATAAATGTACTGGGCAAGTGTCTCCTCTCACCCGCTGCCTTTCAGCAACAGGTCAACAGGCCAAGATGATAATTCAGTTCAAGCCCTTGAGCCACTTGCACTTTTAATTTATATCTTCTTTTCTTTTTCATTTATCTAGTTTTAATGTCAGCCCAGCACCAACCCTTTTTCAGGAAGTCACCTTTCTTAAGGAATTGCACTTTAAATAAAGAATTTCATATTAACCAGATTAGTTAGTTAATTATTTACAAGTTAATATTGCTTACATAGACAGCGATTTAAAAAGTCAACCTGTAATACTGTGTTATTAAGTTAGGCAGACCAGTGCAACCAGTGCAAAAACTTAGTCTAGGGGCTTTAATCTGCAACAGTGAATATATAAATATTAAATTTAGATTTGACGGTCACCTATAGCAGCATTTTTTTGCATGATCAACAGTAGCTTACGTTTGTCCACACTTATTTTTCATCACACCCTGTTACACTGCTGTGCAAAATCTTGAGCCACCCATAGTTTTTTCACATTTTGGTAGGCACTCATATGTACAAGAACCTTTTGTCCATTTTCACTCCTTAAGCATTGATTTTGAGAGCAAAATATGAAGAAATGTATCTCATCATGGTCACTTGCTTCATAACTATAACCACATAACTACAACAGTTACATTCAGTGATGCTGTAGTTAAGTGGACAGTGTTATAAATAACAATGAAAGTTAATGAAAATACTGTGAAAAACACCACATCCACGTTGATACATGAAACCTGGCGTTTTTATGCAGCTCTTATCTGGGCTTTCTTTCCAAAGTGGAATGCAGCCATTGGGTTTTCCCTACCGCAGTCTCAAGCCGCCTCGATGCTCCCCAACCAAGCGCCTCCCTAGACCATTTCTTGGACTTGTGCAAGATCAAAAAACAAGAGGGTTCGTTACCAAACCACGTGTCTGAGGAATAAAAGTTTCTATCCAGAGAGCGGCCCGAGCCAGAGAATAGACAGGCAGAAAAGGAGAACAAGCGGCCCATGTGTGTAGCACACATCATTGTGGACACATTTAGTCATGTCCCAGCATTCCTGAGGTCAACCGCCAGGCAAACGTTGCCACCCTCACATCGCTGAACAATGTCACATAGGCAGGACCACCAGGGTCCACATAGCGGGGCTGCCTCATAAGGGCTCCCGTATGCTATTTCCCCGAAGTCATCATCTCACAGATACGAGCACTTCTTTAATAGGCTGGTGATCCATGGTGCAAGCCTGGTGCAGGGGCCTGGAACGCCTGAGCTCAGATCAACACCACGTACTAAGAGATGATTTATGTGTTCGGGCTCTGGGTTTGTATTTATAAGGGATCTCCGGGCAGGAGCGGCAAACTAAAATCAGTCTTCCCTTTTCCACAACCCCAAGATAAACATGGCGCCGCGGCTTTGAGGTGCTTCTTGAACACAAGGGCCCCATCCTTTAGCGTTCCGAAATGAACGAAACAGAAGTGCTCAGGTGAAGGCCTGCCCCTTGAAGGCCTCTGCTGGACACCTCAGGAGGGCCGTTCTCACTCCATGAACGGTTTCCCAGATGCACCCGTCCGGCCTCCACCTTCCTAAGGTGGGATTTCACAGCGACATTGAACACACTTCGAAACAATATACATTTTTCGAAGTAAAAGATTGAATCCACATGAACAGCTGGAAGTAAAGAAACAGGGAAGAGATGGAGGAGAAGGGAGATGTCATCTCCCAAGATAAGGCCCCCACTTAATCATCAGCATTTGGCTGCGGCAGAGACAGTAAACCCGAACTTTTAACTTTCCATTGTTTATGGGGAAGGTTTGGTGGGCCACGTCGCAGGGAGGCCTTTTATGTTTGCTAAATATTTTCAGTACCTCGCTGGCCGGACGAGTTTCCTCGAACCCTGGCACCCTCCTCGAACCCAGCCGAGCAGACGGATCGGGAAGGGCCGGGGATTCATTTCATATTTGCCTCCACGCCTGGTCACCTTCAACCGTGCCTGTTTTAAATTGTTGACAGCTTGCACCTAAACCCCGGCACCTCCGTAGCGCTTGCCCTCAACGGAGCGTGGGGGTTCTTAAATCGAGGCGGCTGCAGAGCCAGAGCACTGGCCGGTCGGACGGGGAGGCCGCACGCATTCAGTTTCCACCATGCTGTGTATATAAACCAAGAAGCAGCAACAGTCAAGTAAAACAAAGCAGAGCAAATATGCCCTGCTGCGTCACTGGCAGACGCGGGGCAGAGGAGTGGAACGAAAATAAATCCAAAAAGGGTCCAGACAGAAATGTTTTCCACAGGTGGCCTCGCCTGTGCTTCTGCGTCATGTGTCAGCGCCGAAGTCTGTTCGTCTGTGCGCGCATTCAACCTTCTTAGCCCCAACAGTTGCACTTTTTTATCCTGCATTCTTCACTTTTGGATCCGATTATCAACGAGGTCTTGTATGCCTGTGTGGACATTTGCTACAATGAGCAGCTTTCAGTCCGCGCTCACCTTGTATCAGTCGTATAAACAGGTCGTTCTCCTGTACAAATACACACGCCACTGCGCTGTGGGCGGGGTCAGTCATCTGCCATGGTCCCGATGCAGATCCACTCTCCACCAAGCAGAGGAACCGAGCAGACTGGCCCTGTGGTCCCTTTATTATTTCATTTTGTATTACATGAAAGCAGCAAGGTTTGGTACGTGCAACGCTCCCGTCTCATGTACGAGCGGTTGCCGACAATTACCTGGGCGTGGCGGAACTGAGGTGCCGTAAGCATAATAAACAAAGAGCGTGATGGACACCCCAGCAGTGGTGTGAGATTCTCTTTCTTCCCGGCGGGCCTCCTTTCTCCCCATGCTTCACCAAGGTTTTCCTCCACTACACACCGCCCCAAACCCGTTACAACCTGAAGCCACAAACGGCAGAAAAACGTCTGGTCCAGACCTCCGTGGCATCAGGTGAGAGCAGACTGAACACAGACACAGATCTCTGGACACTCAGAGACTGTTATGATCAGTTTTTCCTCCATTCCCACTTCGCGTGTGTTTCGAAGAGGCTGAAAGAGGCCCGTTGTGGTTCTATTGGTCGCGCCAAAATACGTCACTTCGGGCAGAGGTCAAAGTTCAACAAATTACCGCGGTGCAAGAACAAGGCCTCCGAGTGCCACGCAGCGTGAAACTCCTACCCAGAGCGGCGCTGAACTCAGATCAGGCAGACACAGTCACTACCAGCAATACTTTTTAACAAGAATTTTTATACAACCACTCGAAAATCACCAAGCAATGTCATTCTGATATAAACAATTATCTTCTGCAATGCATCAATGCAGAATTGATTATCCAATTCATTTCAACATCCCTAGTAATAGACATGTCATGGCTAAAGTCTAAAGATGGATGTGGAAATGTAGAACGCCATCTCTCCATAGTCCACGTTCATTTTGACCATATTTGAATTAATTTTTCAAATATATGGCCGGTATATCCAATAGTTCAATGGACTCATAAAGTGGCGTAATGCAGGCACAAGGACAGAGCATCCGCAAGGAAATTGGAGAAATTAAATACATTATTACCACATTTGATGTTGTTGGAAACTTTCGAACTTCCCTCTAGCGGATGTATTGCTTAACAGCGACACCAACATAAATGACGAATATAAGTATATGGATGATGTTGGTTTAAACTTTTTTATAAGTAAAGGGAGACTTCATGGGAAAACAATGGCAACACAAAGGCAGGGCGTATATATACCATCCCTAAACAAAAATTCATCTAACCTCAGCCTCATTTCAGGATAAAGTCCGTCTTTGTCAATCTAAATCTGAACTATGAGGTACAAATATACACAAATATGAGCTAGCTTGCTCATTTACATCAGTTACACTAATTCTCCACCTTCGAGCAATAGAAGAGGGAAGCTCAAAGTGGGAGGTTTTCCCCCTTAACCTTGCAAAAATGAATAACACTCAGCAAGTGTAGGGGGAGTCCAGGACTGAAAATATCTAAAGGACAATTTGCCCCAATTTGTACACTCTCACTACTGCCAGCGTGATAATCAAATATGGGGACTTCTGCTTTTTTGTGTGTGCGTGTGTGTTTACAGCGTTGCTAACTGCAACATAATGTTTGCATCCCTAGCTGCACTTACATCACAGTGACAAAGGCAGGAGGCATGCACTCATTCATCCATATTTTGTTCTAGAGAGACAAACACTGCCGTGCTCGGAGACTTCAGAAGATACAGTACAAAGGACAATCTGATTACGAGAACTGACAATACCCAGCGTTGCTTTGGTGACAGCGCCCCAACAGCCAGAAACGAGTATCCTGTTTAACCCAATATGGCCCTAGGGCTCGATATGGAACGCGACACACCTACTTGGAATTGTTCCGTTACCCTTGTCTCTAGACCAACATCTCGAGGGACATTCATAGCTTGGATTCGCTCCCTCAAGAGTCAACCCGAAAAAATGCAGCCCCACTGTGCCAGCGTTGGCCTTTTGAAGTCCTGGGTAAAATAAAGTACCTCGGTTTTTTCCCCATACGCCTTTTTCTTTTACGTTGGGTGGCTGAGATTTCCCAGTATTCTGTGAGTCCGCTGCCAACTCCAGCTGCTGCCTGGACGGGAGGAAAATGCCCCTACTGAAGGTCATCTCCATTACAATATGTAACCCACTGGGCAGAAAGAAACGGAATCAACACTGTTTCCACATTGATTATCCGCATCACTGGTGCTGAATGGAAGTGCACTTTTCATCGGTTTGGCCAACGTCCATCCCAAAAGTTGGCCCTTCCACGTAAACGTTAATGCTGGAAATGCACCGGACGGTTAAACAAACACGGAATTAAACTTGCCAGACATATGTTAAAGCCGAACTCAGATCAGGGTTCCTGAACCGCGGGTGACCAGCTATCTACCAAACGGCACACTGGAGTTTAGAAACGGAGCATCTGGAATCAATTCGGCGTCCACGGGTGAGCTGGAATTGGATGGCATGTGGGAACCACCGCTGCTTCTTCACATTACAAAATTTGCCAGTTGTAGATGTTGGGTTTTTTTTTTTGGTTTTTTTTGGGGGGGGGGTGACCTGATCTCCTGCAGGCATGGTCCGTGAGTCACAGGTAGAAATGGCTGCCCGTTCTGATGCCAGCGCTCGTTGGGCACCCCCACCTCCGTATGTATGACTGTTTCAGTGTCACGATTCTCACCATGAGAACTGCTGCTCTTCCTTAACAAGAGAAACGATCGTGGACACGCGTCCGATCCAAATAAAGACGAGAGGCGAGAGAGCAGGCCAGCAGCTACGCCAGCTCACGCCGCGCGTGTGAGCGGACGTGAGAATAGTGGCGCCGTGAGAACTGCTCCCGAGAGGGCCGGTGCCAGTTGAACACCGGGCCCTCAGCGGCCCCGCAGCAGCGTTTCGCCGGAGCGTCTTGGCGCAAGGCTTTTGTCGAAAGTTCAGTGGTCCCGCTGGAGGGCTCGAATGCTCGGTTCGTACGCCTGAGAGCAAAACCCATGGCCTTTCTTACACCTCGAATTCTAGTAAATGAGCGTGAAGTCGGTCAAAGAAGAAAAATACAAAAAAACAGCTACACAAAATGCATGTAAAAAAAAAAAAAAAAAAAGACCGACACCGTGTGGCCTCGTTGTGTTGTTTTTTTTTTTTGGTCGTGTTGAAAACGCCTCAGGCCCCAATTCCAGGGGTCGAGCAGGTCCAGAGAAGGCCCGTCTGTGTTTGTTGTCGCAGCGCCACAGACGTCGCGTCCGAGCAGGTTACTCTGACCCGGTAACGGGTTCCATACACGTGGAACCGGCTCTTTATTGGGTTCTGGTTCTTTTTATTTATTTATTTTTACTCAAGACCGGCGTCACATTTCAGACATGGACACGTGTGCACTTTAAACGTGTAGAAACGAATAAAAAGCGACGGACCGAAGTCGTCGTCACCCCCCTCCCTGGGGACACACGGGGTTAAGCGTCTCGCTCAGGGACACAGCGGCAGTGAGTGGGGCTCGAACCCGGGTCTTCTGCACGTCGCGTACGTCCACGCCGTCAGACCCGCGCGCACGTGGGCGCACGCTGACGTTTCCGTGGAAAAAAAGGTGCCGCGACCACTTTTTAACGCGCGACATTTAAAGTGCATTTTATTTGCACCGATTTAAGAGGAAATTCTCCTTTTCTCGGTTCAGAAAGTTAGACACGTCACTTAAAAAGGCTTAAAGTCCGTAATTATGTTATTACTGTATGACAAAAGTAAAAAAAAAAACAAAACTGTTAGTGCACTTATTGGTGTCTCGGGTGTCCGTACCACGCGTAAAACCGTCGCGCACCGGATGGTGACGCGTGGCGGCGCGGCGCGGCGCGGCGCGTCGGGATACTCACAGCCGCTCGGCGCTCCTGGGGACCCCCCTCGGCACGGTCCTGAAGCCCTGACCCTGGCAGTCCACGTGCGACCCGGAGCAGCTGCACTTGTGCGGGCAGCCGCGCACCGCGGCCGAGCACAGCAGCGCGCAGAGCGCGGCCAGAACTCCCCGGCGCACTCGCGGCGCGCCCGGTACCATATCCGCGGTGGGTGGGAAAATAGATAGAATAATAATAATAATAATAACAGTGACCCCCTTCCCCCCAAAAAAATAAAATCCCTAATTTGTTAGAACTGTGAGAAGGATCCTGGGTAGTCCGGCGGCGCGATGGATAAAACTTAAAAACTATTTCTCAAAACTTCAGCAACTTCCTCCTCGTGGAAGGTTGCGCCGATTCGAAGTCGCCGGTGCGGTTCCACGTCGATGCACCGCCGCAGTCGGGGCTTCTGGCGCTCGGAATTACTTCCCTTGCGTACGGATGCGCAGGAAACCCCCGGATACATCCATCACCAAACCTCGCGCGCTCTTTTCCAGTTCGCACGCCGGGATCCTGCGTGATGGGAAGGTGGGGGGGTGGAACGTGGATGCCGTCCTGAACCCCGAAAATGCTCCGGCAGGGATGACTTTTTTTTTTTCTTTCGGGACGCGACGACGCGAAAGTGGGTTTTTTTTGGGGGGGGGTGCGTGGTGCGCGCGTGGTGTTGTGGCGCACAGATTCTCATGCCTCCCCTCCAGCCCCCAAATTCCCTCTTCCAGATTCCTACTGGCTCGCTTCAGCGTGATGTCACTGAAATTTGGGGTCTCAAACTTCCCTCACGAGTTGAAAGGGATTTTTTCCCCAGTGAAACCGTTAGGATGAAGTATTGCAACACGGCGAATAAGTCGTGCGTAACTTTCGTTGCAATTCGCATCTTAAGGAAAAAGTCACATAAGTGAAATGGTTTTTACTTTAAACAGACAAACAGAAATTTTTTTTTGGACTATGTAGTGAATAAAAATAACATTTTATCACAGTTTTACCACGTGACTCACAGTCCAACCTTTAAGACGTCCAATCCCCTCATAAGACCAAAACGTACCGTCAGCATAACATATTTCTGAACATTTAAAGTGTGTCTGGCAATGAGCTGTGTTCTGCTTGGATGCCCTAACTATATAATTTGCCTTTATTTAGATTCCACAATATTTTGAGAAGGGAAATTTATAAAAAATAATAAAAATAAAAAAACTAAACACACCACACCAGTAAACTCAAACTGGAGCCACAACTCGGAGACTGTGTGTACCTGCGTGTGTGTGTGTGTGTGTGTGTGAGAGAGAGAGAGAGAGAGAGAGTTTTAGGACTGACTTGTTGCAGCTGCAGTGCCCTCCTCTGGTAGGAGAATGAAATACATATCCTTTCTTAGGGATTAAAAGGTCCCATGAAGGGCACGCATTCTCTGTCATTGTGGAGGTCATTGTCATTTAAAATGGCCATCTGAACAACATGGATTCATGTCAAACCATTGCAGGGAGTGCAGTAAACACTGAAAACACTGCAGGTTAGTGCCCATTTTATACAAATGCAGGCCTCACCAAGGACTTCCAAGTGTCTTATAAAGAGTAATTAGGGGGTCATTACCTTAAAGGTCATCAACACACTGCGCCTTTTCCATTGATGACATAAGCCGAGTGCAGACGGTTTTGAAAAGCCATGTCTGCGTCGAGTGAATGGGAGCGACAAGCACTATGAATGTTCGCTCCAACCTTTCAGGGTTGAAAGCGTGAAAACAGTGACGGGGAGCATTGGCCGTTAAACCCTGTTGCATCTCCCTCAATACGCTCTCGCTGGCATAACGGGCCAAGCAGACTGGATCCTACGACATCTGCCAAGATAATTCCCTGACATTATTTTCAGTCTGGGTTCTCTCTCGCTCTTTTTTTTTTTTTTTTACCCCTTCAGGTTTATTTAATAAAGGTATCAACAAAAAAAATGCATGACAGCTCTTAATGGACCTCAGAGCCTCAGACTGACACACAGCATTAAAGTCTCTAGCTGAGACTCCTCAGGTGGAAATGTGTAGGTTAAGCTTGCCACCATGTGTTTCACACAACCTAGTCAGCTCTCACTCTCTCTTACACACACACACACACACACAAATGCTTATACACAAAGCCACGACTACATAAATCAGGAGTGTGTGTCAGTTGGGCGTGCTGGCTTTTTATTGCACACTTCTCCGCCTGGAGGAATCAGGAATGCCATGCTGCTCCGCCTCCTACTCCGGAGTGTGGCTAATCGCCATGGCGATGAGAGGCATGCTGTACATGTGTTTGCGAATGCTGTGAGCCACGGAGAGGTTATGTCCACCTGGTTGAGATCACTCAGCCGGGTCAGGCCGTTCAATATCCGTGCTGAGCCTGCAGGCACGAACGGGGTGTTCGTGAGCAATCGGCCAGAGACGTGTCTGTGTTAGCGAGGGGAACGTCTTCATTAAAACCAAGGACTGATTTCTGCATCTGCATAACATACTGCATGGTCATGCTAAGCTGTGCAAAAGGTTGGTCAAAATTCAAGTTGACTTGTATGAACGAGAAAGTCCAGATATAAATATATATTTTTTAAATTTCAAAATAGAAAATATGTTAGAGGTCAAGTTGTCCCACTACACAGATTTGTGAAGGTTACCATTTTACATGATATTCAAAAGATTTTCCATTTTAGTCAATGACACCACTCTCAAAAAACATTCTATAAACATTAGATATTTTCCCTACAGTAATAGCAAGATTATTACCTCATTTATGGCCTATTGATGAACCTAAAACTAATACAGCTTCAAAATATTAAACTAAAATATAAATATTATATTATTATAATATTGTATTAAGACAATATTACAATTATTGGTCATCTATCAACACCAAATTATTAGAACCCTGAATATTTGCAACATTCTACATGGAGGTGCCAAGATTAGCACTTCACATTTTGGTTCATAAGACCTAATAATACTACTTTATTCCTGAATGACTTCATTCCCAAAAAACTTAAATCTATAAAATATACAATTCTTTTATTCTTGCAATTTTATGACTTTATTCATAATGCTTTTTTTTTTTTTTTGGCCTTTAAACATAATCATGCATGATTGCTGCCAATGAATAAAGCCTGGGACAAATATGTGTATTTATTTATTTATATTTTTTAATAGGGATTGTCCCCGTTAATCTCCAGCCATAAAACAAGCCCTTCTGGTTTATATATTAGGTACCCATCAGGAGGCTAAGGCTCTGAATTGAGAATGGGTGGGGGCCCTTGGCGTGGCTGCCTTAGCTGGAGCCCAAAACGGTGCTCACGGCAAAGCCATGCCAGAGACCTGTCAGAGGAAAAGGGCCCATTAGGCTGCCATTAGACACGAGAGCTCCTTTTCATTGGCTGCTTCAACATAAAAAGAGGTCCAGACTTTCCACCAATTACGTCAATTTCGCTGCCTATCTCTCTTCCACCAGAGACAGAGAGAATGAGCTAGTTCGTATACATTTACCCTTACTACATAGTTATTCTTTTTTTTCTGATGCCAGTTGGGGATTATTTCTTCATTGTCATTGGGGATTGTGGTTTTGTGCGAAGCACAGACGGAACCCCTTTTTACAGAATTACAAATCAGAAACTTCCCTTCTCCTGAGTGGAAAGTCGTGCGATGCAGCGTACATGAGACATTAAATAAAAAGCAGTTTCCATGTTTGTGTATTTCAGCCAGGACGTTTGGATTGCGGGTTGGTCCCGTTTTCGGTTCCCTTTTCTACCAAGACGGCAGCTGCTAAACTGCAATCATGACCTCCGTCTGCGTTCCCAGGGGATTTGGTGTGACTTGAACAAACCAAACAACAGAAGGAAGTTGCTTGCTCTCCCGGTATCAATTTGCATTGTTGTCTGGCACCTCATTGTGCTCTTAGTGTCAGATAACTGGTGTGTGTGTGTGTGAGTGTGTATATGTTCAACTAAGCCATCCAGGCTTCCTGTGGGTATCTGGCCCACCTCAGTGCCATGTGTGCCCATCGTGCTGTGTCGCCACAGAAGCTAATCGCAAGCACATTGTCTCTGCTTACAGGGGACGATGTGGACAGGGTCTAGGGGGTAGAGGGGGGGGAGCTGTGGCCACGGACTCCCAGGGACTGCCCCCCATCCTTGTGGCTTCCCTATGTCAGAGCTTCCTACAGCATCCTGTTTGCTCCCACCCAACACGGCCATTTATCTTCAGAGCGGTTCGTCCAGAATCAGAGGCAGAGCTTTGCGGGTGCGCAGAAAGAGACATTTTTTCCTCTTTTTTTTTTTTTTGACGTCGGCCCTTTCTCTTTCGGGGGCACAGCCAACAATAAATAAATAAATACGATTAAATGAAGAATGGGAGGGAGAAAGAAGAAGAACATGACCACCAGATGTGGCCACAATGTTTGCAAGGCTTACCAAGGCTCAACTAGCCTGGGAAACGCCTGAGAAGTGGTTGGTTTTGCTCAAGCAAAAGCTGTGGCTTTTTTTTTCGAGGCTGACCTTTGACCCGTTCTTAAGGGTTGTGCTCAACCCAATGTCCTGCATACACAACCTCGGTGCTGCCTTTAAATATTTTCGGCCCCCCTCTCTTTCTGGTTGCCGAAAACAGTGCTAATCGAGCGCTTAGTAATGTGTTGTCTCTCATTAGCTTTGGCAGAAGGCCAGTGGTCGGACCTTATTGGGTCCATGAGCCAAGTGTTTCCCTTGGAGGGGTGTGGGGACATTAAACCAGGGTGATTTTACAAAAATATGATGAAAGTACAGTACATGCCAAAAGTTTGGACACACCTTCTCATTCAATGTGTTTTCTTTATTTTCATGACCATTTACGTTGTTAAATTCTCACTGAAGGCATCAAACTATGAATGAACACATGTGGAGTTATGTACTTAACAAAAAGTGGAGACCTGACCTCCACAGTCACCGGACCTGAACCCAATCGAGATGGTTTGGGGTGAACTGGACAGCAGAGTGAAGGTAAAGGGGCCAACAAGTGCTAAACACCTCTGGGAACTCCTTCAAGACTGTTGGAAAACCATTTCAGGTGACGACCTCTTGAAGCTCATCGAGAGAATGCCAAGAGTGTACAAAGCAGTAATCAGAGCAAAGAAACTAGAATATAAAACATGTTTCCAGTTATTTCACCTTTTTTTGTTAAGTACATAACTCCACATGTGTTCATTCATAGTTTTGATGCCTTCAGTGAGAATCTACCAATGTAAATGGTCATTGAATTAGAAGGTGTGTCCAAACTTTTGGCCTGTACTGTACCAAGTAGCACGAAGGAAGAAGCAATCAACAAGCACGATGAAAATAATGTTTTTTTCAGAAAAAAAGAAAAATGAAAAGTATGCAAATGTAGTTTTTTCTCAATACTTCAATCCATATAGTTTCCAATCAATAAAATGTTTTATTTAATTTTTATTGAGAGCTGAATGTCATGGTACTGTGTGCATTTATATATTTTCATCTTGTTCTACCTGAGTTCTCTTGTTCCAGTAGCAGTCGTTTGTTTCTATTTGAAAATAACTAAAATGCCCTTGTATACGATCTGAATTGGCCTTAAACTCCTTCACTGTCTGTCAGTAGGGAAAGTCTCTGGCTAGGAGGAGTTTCACCTCCGTGTCGTTGGTCAGACCACACACAGGAAGTACACAGAACGACTATGGTAATTTCTTAATTTTTTCTATTTTTGACAGCCATATTATTAATATAATTGTCACGTAATTTTATGAACAAATCACGGTGTCTCTCAAGCAAAATATTATAAAACAACCACAATATGTAAAGCCACAATGAACAATATACTGAGCAAAATAATATGCTTTATGTGTTCAAGTGTATTTTATATCATAATGCTCATATTCTTCATTGTTGCTCAGTGATTGTACTTGTGGTATGTAATTGCTCGCATACTTGACCAATGAACAATTCTGATTGCGAATATCAGCCAAATAGCAGCAGGTACCCACAGCCCCTCTGCTTGTTTAGTTGTTGGAACTGCAGAATAAGACAGACACACTGCAACAGTCGGAGGTTCTTCCCGGAGAGCAATGTGGGAGGGATTGTGGATATGATTGCCCCATTGGGGATGGGGGTAGGGTGTGGATAGATTGGGGAAGGGGGGGGGGGGGGGGGGTAGTATCTTGTGCCCTTCCGTTCCCCTTGCCTCTATCAGGATTAGCCTTTAAAATGTTCCATATGTGCACGTAACCCCTGACGTTACAATGTAAGGCTTTTCTCCCCCTTATGGCCAGATGATTGATGATCCAATTTACCAGAGAGCTATCATGACACAAACACCGAGGGCCCAGAGGACTGATCTACCCTGCGCCTCATTCTCTCTCTGTTCCTCTTTCTGAATCCACAAATTGTTTCACTGGCTGAATTTTCATTTCACACACATTTTTTTATTCAGTGGGTTATATTGGTGTGGTCAGACCGCAGCTTCTCACTTCCACTTTGATGATAAACTTTAAAGGCTGCTGCATGACAGCCAGCTCCCTTTTCTGGGTTACGACTGCTCCTTTTTTTCAGCCAGAAAGTCATTCGGTCCCCCCTGCCCCTGTGATTGGTCAATTATCTGTCCATTACAGAAGTTGTTGGAACAGACGGGGCGGGTTCTAATAGCATGGGACGTTATTTCACACATCACCTTTAACACCCCCTTCCCCATGATTAGAAAAAAAAAACCTTCAAAGAAACACAAACATGAAAGGGCAGTGTGAAATCAAATCTAACAGCAACCTCCTCTCATTCAGCACAGAACACAAAAAAAACCTAATTGTTCCACATACCTCATTGGCCCCTGCTTGTTTACGGGTCAGTAACAGTCGGCAATTAACACTAACGTCCAAGATCTGATTGGGAGCGGCACATGCAGGCCAGCTGCGCTGACCTTCACCTCTCAAAGGCCGGCCTGTACCACCGCCAGCAAGGCCAGGGGGAGGGGACAACTTCTGAAAGATATTTACATTAGGATGTCCTACTCTCATTTGTCTTCAGTTGCGGGGCCACACATGCTTAAGCAGTGGTCAGTGCCCATGAGGCTTAACTAGGGCTGCAGTGTCAGTGATTTATTGTCTCTGTTGCCAATCGGATCCTAACCCCTAGGAGCACGGGAGAGGTTCATGTTAGCATTGTTCATTCCAAAAGAGAATATTTTCCAGAAATCCCCCAGGTCCTGATTTTGACAGGACTTTAATAGACATGTTTGTATGGCTTCAGGGTGTACAAATATCCTAATGACATACCAACAAGATAGGGGAGCCCGGGCATCCATGACAGGCACTGGGGGAGCAGCGTTTGGGGACGGTTCTTTGCTCACCGGCACCTTGGTGGTATCGGACTTGTACCAGCAAAGTTCTGATTACGAGTTTCCGTTTCCTTACCTGCTAGGCCACCACTGCCCCAATTCAAGTGTTCTGATTTGCAAACTAGTTAATTAGATATAAACAAACACCCTCATGCGCTACATCCCATATAGAAGTACAATAACGTACCACAGTCGATTTTTATCATAAAATCTCATTTACAATTACTACATTGTAAATATGTAAGTTAAGGGAATCAGCTAAACAAGCAAGGATTCAAAATTCTGAAATCTTTCACAAATAAATGCAAAACGAACCAATTTTAAGAATTTGTAATAGATAAAGAGCACTATTTGAGTTACAACTATTAAATACTTGATTCTAGATAATATTTCACATATTCAGACACACCCCCTCTGCTGGGTGGTCCAGTGTCAGGCTGATGTTCTTCACTCCTTTGGCAATGCGCCATAACCTCTCATACTGGCAAGTGTCCACCTTCAGATTGTCACCATTGACTCTTGGCAGCACCTTGTCCTCCATCTTTCATGTTGTGCGTTCTTTTTGTTTTTTTTCGTCCTCGCTGTGGTCCCTCCGTCCATCCTCTGTGGCTTCTCACAAGGGGAGCAAAAGTAAACCGAGGCGAGAACATGAAGGGGGTCTTTCAATCAAGGACACTTTCTGAGAAGACTGGGCCAGCCGCTGGAGCGTTGAATTGACCAGCAAAGTTCAAAATCTCAGCAAGACATTTTAATTAACCAAATCTGACAAAGTGATTTTTGTCTGAGGAACAATGGCGGTGAAGGGCTGGGGCCTGGGGGGGCTTTGGGAAGTGTGCAAGGGGAGGGAGACGAGTTCGGAGCAGAGGAAAATCACACGAAGACTCAACAAGGCTCCGAAACAATGACGTCCTTTTCCCACTCTCCGACTTTTGTCAACAAGAGAAAATTAGAAATGCAGGACTTTATGAGGAAGGCCTTCGGGAGGCTGAAGGTCGAATGCCAAGTGCTCCCTTATTGATGGCAGAGTTTAGCAGCTGTGAAGCTGTTTGCTTTGAGAGGCTTTTTGGAATTGCAGAGAATAGGCTGAGGAAATAATGCCTCTGAGCCGACTGGCAAATGGGAATTCTACCGTTCAGCAATCGGGGTCTGCCTAGCAGGGGCACAAAGCAAGTTGGAGTCTCAGTAAATCGGAGCTGATATTATGTTTGCGGCAGCTCAGCGCCACAAAGGCGGGAGGTTGGGAGAAGGACAGGAAGGAACTAAGCTGAGCAAACTGGACTTTGTGAGCGGTGTGAATGAAATGGGTGAGGAAACAAAGGGATTCGACTCCATGAAGCCACAGTGGTTCGTTGTGGGAGCAATAAAATTTGAGGATGATTGAACTGGAAGATACCAGCGTCTGCAGCTTTTTCCATTCTGTGTCTTCGGAAATATACTCACAAGTGTTGAAAGTGTGTGAGGGGGAAACAGGAATTTGACGGGATTCCATGAGTTTCAAATCCAGGCGGGTGCTCCAAACACAGGCCGTTAACTGGCACCCATCCATCTATATGGGCTGTATGTTTTTGATTATTGGACCACTGATTTTTTTATATTCCACCTGCCCAAATGTTACCATCCCAAGCTATACTCTGCTACTGCACCTCCCAAAACTCTCTCTTCCCAGATCTTTCTCCCTTCATCTTGTCTCTGTGAGGGTGCGTGTGATGGCATTTTGGATGCTGAGGGAGAGCAAAGGAAATAATTGTCTCAGACGACCTCGGCTTGTCAGGACACATTATGGCTGGATTAAAAGTGTAAATCAGTAAATACTCCCAAAAGAGGTGAGGAGGGATTCCATGGCAACACCTGCCTCTCTGATCCGCCAAGGCAATGCAGCAGCGCTTCAATACGTTCCTGTGATTTATTATGAAAAGGAAAAATTCTTCTTTTTGTGTTGGAACACCTTTGCTCACAAGGACCAGAGGTTCACAAGAGTTCAAGTTCACGTGCCAGAAATTAACTTTAGACTAGGCGAAACCAGGATGGTCAACGGGAAAAGTTGAATATAGGACCAGTATTGCGATACCATGTTATTTTTGTTCTGTATTTAATGTTTTAAATCTAGACAAATATTCAGATGACATTTTTTGCAGATGTACTTTGAAAAAAAATCTGTTACTTACTTACTACTATGGCTTTTAGACATTAGCAGTCTTTTATTGAATACATTGTGGCTTGAGAAAAGGTCAGTTATCAATTTGTATGGAAATATTTTAAAGTATAAAACCGCTGCAGTGATTGACATTTGCTTTCAGATTTGACAGTTCCAGATTTAGCAGAGCAATCCTTTCAAATGAAAAGACAAACAACATATGAGTAATTGCATAAACAACAAAGTCCAAACTATTTTTTATGGAAAAATATCACAAATGTGTATTTAAGCCTTAACCAAACTGAATAATAACAAATGCATCAGCCAAACCACATAAACAATGCATGAGTAATTCATACCTATTTGCTTTTACACCTTGAATGGATTCCTGCAGCATACGGTTTAACCTCGCACCAGAATCCTGCCTGACTGTCTAAATCACTTCCAGATTTTTCGCCCACTTTTCGGTGTGCACGTGTGTACGGGGCGTACATGTTAGAGCCTCAGACAGTGATGAAGCGTGCGCCGTGCTCTCAGGCCCTGACGATGGCGCAGTGACAGAAAGCAGCAATTAGCCTCCCCCACTTATCTGGAGCGCCACGGAAACGCCAGGCCAAACAATGGCACCAGGAATGTGTCAGGTGGCTCACTTGAGACATCTCGGCAGATGAATAGTGAGTTGTGTCTCCAGTGAGAGTCCAGATTGTGCTGTTCTTTATTCCCTCTAAAGGGATGGTTCTAAAAAAAAATGATAAAAGTTCCCTCCAATTTAATAATTTGCTTCCATAAATTAATTTAGCATATTACAAAATTATGACTACAGAGATTTCTTTAAGAAGCCGGCAATTACATTTGTCAATGCCAAATTAAATGAGGCATGAAGTACGTACACTGCACAGCGCCTCCAGCCATGCTAGTGGCACTTGAATGAAAATCTTTCACTCTGGAATAACCACACAGAGAATAAATAACTTGGGTGTTGTTACAGTGGAGTTTTATGCCTCTGAAACATGAAATATTATTTTACCAACGGCTGGACGAATGTTTAAGCTCCAATTAAAACAATCTCAGATCTGCCTGTGAAATTAAACGTCCTCTCATTGTAGATGGGGGTGTAAGTTACCAGCCAGACACACATGGAGTGAAATTGGATCGCTTTATTACAAGATGATAAGCAGTTTGAGGCAAGTCTGTGAGCATATGAGTATTTAGCCCAGTGTGGCTATGCACTGCCATCACTTTCGACACCAGATATATTTTGGAGAATGAATGAGCAGTAAGTATAAAGTCAGTGTTTTTGTTTCCGGGCCAAAGTACCCATTTTAAGGGGCTATTTACAGAACTTTAACTACCTCTAATGGCCCCGGGGCCAGCAGCAAATGAATAAGCGTCAAATATGATTTTTTCCTCCCCTGAAAACTGTTTTTGAGAACACTGATTGCTTATTGGCTTAAAAAATGGGGGCTTTTGTGGCCTTTTCTAGAGCATGAAGGCAGAGTAAACAGAGCATGTAAATACAAAATGAGACAGAATCTCTGTATTACTGTATTACTTTCCATTAGCTGAAATAGAAGTGGCCCATTGGTCCAAATATAACACACCTCTTCTTTTTAAAAGACTAATTAAAAGATCATGTAATAATATTGGGTTTATTTTTTTCTAAATTGTGAACGTATGATTACACCACATTGTCAGACATATTTTGAATTTTAGACAATATGGTATTTAAAAACGGGTTTTCATGTTGGACAGGTTTACAGGTCAGTGCCAAATAGTCAGGCTCGGGCGAGGGTAGATGGTTGTTGGCTGGTTGTGAGTTGTTAGTGAGACCTGCTGGCTCTGATGCATCGAACATGGCATCAGATTAGAGGGCCCGGCACGGCAGAGTCTCGGCTGGCAGGCAGCATGGGCCGATAGCACCAGCGCTGACAGATTAAAAACGAAGGCAAGTGCCTTTCGCACAGCCATACAGCTCTGTTCGGGTCTCTGCTCCGCTCCCCCCTCCTTCTCTCTGGTGGGAGGACGGTGCCAGTGTGGGTGTGAAGTTCAGGCTTTGTTGGAGGGGAACTGTGATGTCACCCTGCTGAATATCAAAGAGACCACGTACTGTAAACAAGGTCTATGCAGATCCAGGCTGAAAGCCCACACCATAATGAAAAAATCCTTAACATCAACAAATAATGTGATAATGGAATCTTAAATCTTAAATTTTATGACTAAAATGTAATAACACAGTTATTGAGTAGGTCACTGTTGACAAGAACAAGGGAGAAATTTAATTTCCTAATGTTTGGCTGGAAAAATGCTAACATGTTCATCATCTACGTCATGTCGAAGATTATAATGCCTTTTCATGCAAGCTTCAAGTGCAACAATCCATCCACCCATTTTCCATGATTTCCATGATTTCCATCAAGTGTGCTGTAGAGGAGGGGCTGGATCCCTGCAGGCTGCAGGCTCAGGGAGAAATGGTCGCTCATTTGCATGTTTTCAATCTAAATAATAGAATATAAACAATCAAAGTAAGTGAGTATGACAATAATTAAAGCCCTGAAAGTATCTTTGGCAACATTACACCAACATTACATCAACATTGTACCAAGGATGGTCAATAAATACAAGACTTTCATTGTAAAAAAAGATTTAATACCACTTATTTGATCAAAAATAAAATTGCTAATGGTTTTGGGGTGCAATCAGCCCCATCTCCACCACTAGTAGCTTTGTGGAAGGTTTCCTGTCAGGCCCTATTGGGCTGATGTCCACGTGCCATCAGTGGCCTCCCTCAACTTTCCTGACCAGTTATCCTGGATAACCACTGAGCTGCATGTAATGCTCCTGACTTTTTGTATTTCCTCTTCTTTATCACCATCTCGCCCGTCCACTTCCTCGGCTCGACTGAAGCAGGTGAATCCTATTGGCCAAGCTCCTGAGGCCTTTGAAGTGAAGGATGCTGGGAAGAAAGATGGAGGATCAGTGATAAGATCTTTGCTTTCTGAGTTGAGGAGACCCAGGGAAAACCTTGTCCTACAATTTTCCCACCCTCTTGTTCAACGTGTTGCCAAATTTTGCACAGTTTTCATTATCCAATAACGGCACTTGCCATTAGCAGTCTGTGTGAATGAATAGTTCACACAATATTTTTATTGCAGAGACAATCCCTCCAGGATTTCAACTTTTTTTTCCCAATCATTGTAACCTTCCCTCATATCTGGCTTTCAAGTCAAAGAAAACGTGCATTGCCATTTTTCTAAATGTTCCTGTGAAGCCTGCAATTTTTGGTTACAGCAACAATTTGCTTATATGGTGTCACAAATTCACAATTAATAATGATTAATAATGAAATGATGATTAATTCATAATGATATTAAGCATCACCATGTGGTAATTTGTCCCCTCAAACAAAGTTTTAATTCACAGCACTTCATTTTTGTGAAAAAGACGCTACTTTCTTATTTTGTCTGGCTTATCAAGATTCATCAGATCCCAATATAATAGGGAGAATGAACACTTGACACTCAGTGCCTCATACGAAAGAACGACCGTGGCAGCTCTGATCCTCATCTGACGATGTTCACTCAGTAAGAGATAACGTTGTGTCCTCGCCTCCAGTTCAGGAATATCTGCCGCTGACTGTGGATCTTAGATCTTGTCTTATGGAAGGAGGTGTTGCAGCAGCGCTAACAGGGTCAGTGTGAGGCAAAGGGCAGCGACAAAACACCCATTCGAGCTGAAACCTCCCCGTCCCGGGGTATTATGTGGCATTTAGAGCCGCCAGGGAAAGTATTTGTTTGAACGTTCCGCAGTTTTGGTTAGCAGCGCTTTATATCCGGTGCGATTTATCACTGTTTTGATTGGCCTTTCAGTTATCGGGGCCGGCTGTGTTTTCACTGGCCATGAGGAATGTGCTGCAGGAATGTGTTGATGTTACTGTAAGGCTCAACACACATCTTGCAGTCAGCACCTCCATCTCGGGCCGATAAGGGCTGCTATCAGATGGGAAAAGAATGTTGCCTTCAGAGAGTGGGGCTGGGTTAGCTAGATACCCATTCGAACCGCTTTCCAACCAGGCCTTTCCCTCATCCCCATGGTTCAGGGCATCTTACGCCAAACAGGCGGGGTCCCAGCGGATGAAACATGGCTCTCCACGCGGCCTAAAATATCAGCCGGGACAGAAGCTGCAACTGAATTCCTGTGTCTGCGGGGGCTGGTTGGAAATTGATATGCGCGCATAAGTCAGCTGGATATTTAATGTGATGTGTCACTTGAGGAATGTGTTTTTTTTTCAATGCTAACTTTGTAGCGCTATAAACAAAACTGAGAGATTACTGCTAGAACAGCATGGATGCCCTGTCGCACCTGCTGGCGTTTGTTTCAGTGCCATGGTCTCTTTTATGCCTTTGTTTACGCAGCATCCCATCGTACTGGAACTACTGGGTGGTAGTATCCTAGTGGGTAACACACTCGCCTACGAACCAGAAGACCCAAAATAAAAAAAAGTGAAGTGATAGTCACATGTGATACACAGCAGCACAGCACACGATGCACACAGTGAAATTTGTCCTCTGCATTTAACCCATCACCCTGAGTGAGCAGTGGGCAGCCATGACAAGCTGCCCGGGGAGCAGTGTGTGGGGACGGTGCTTTGCTCAGTGGCACCTTTGCGGATCGGGATTCGAACCTGATTATGGGGGCTGCTTCCTTAACCACTAGGCCACCAAACCCCACTTACTACCATTGTGTCCCTGAGCAAGACACTTAACCCTGAGTGTCTCTAGGGGGACTGTCCCTGTAACTACTGATTGTAAGTCGCTCTGGATAAGGGCGTCTGATAAATGCTGTGAATATAAATGTAAAAAACTCGTTGTAGTAGAGCGGACATAATGTATAAAGACTACTGTTAAAATGCCTGATTTTGTGCACATCCTTTTCTAATCATTTGTTGAAGCACCTTTTTGATTGAATTACTGCATCCAGTTCTCTTGGCTTCACACCTGCCATCAGTTACATAGACAGAGTAGGATTTTGCTGACATTTACTCTGTTGCCATGGTTCACAGATGGGATCTGTTTGTTAAAAGACATCAGTGGGGAGATGGGTGCAAACCATTTGCACCCATTTTTGCTGACCAACAGTCAGCAAAAAAGTGGAGAAAATAAGGGACAACAGTGACAATTAAAAAAAAAACAAGACGAAAACTTGTTAGGGAGGCTGTCATAAGACCTATAGCAACATTGACGGAGCTCCAAGAATACTGTAGGAGTACTGGTTGTGCACTACTTGCATATGTGACAGCAATCACATGTAATACACCATATGTCTGGACCATGAGGTAGGTCTGCAAGATGGAAGCCTTCAAGACCGGGCAAAAATAGCAAAAAATAGTACTCGATTAGATTTAGATTAGTACTCATTTCAAATTTTCACTCATTAATTCCTTCAAAATCCACACCCACACAAACAGACTGATTCAGCATTCATTCCTACATCACAGATTCCATCTCATTCCGAATGCACCATGCATTGGTGAAGAGAGGTGAAGAAAGATGACAAACCTATTCCTCAGCACCTCATTCGTCATGCTGCCACCTCCATCTGCCTCTGTCATAAATCAGAACCTGGCTGTGGAGGACCTCAGTCCAGGTCCCTTTAATCTCCCCGCTTCTTTTGTCCAATTAAACTGTCCTGGGTCTTGACAGCGATGGCTGGAAGTACCTCCTCTCCCCCACTACAGGGTTCAACTTACAGCGCTTGGACAGGAGGGAGGGCAGCACTCGTGTCACGCATCTGAAAACCGCATGTGACGTTTTATTGGGGTCTCCGGTCTTTTTCTCACTTGTTTGATCCACCAGCTTTTAGTCCTCTTCATTCTCATCCACACCTGGCCTCAATTGGACTTGATGTCATATGGGTTTCTAGATCTTTCACGCTTCCTCTCACACGTTTGACCCTTTCTGTTGCAACATAAGTCACTATTCTTGAACACATTTTTCATTTATATATATATACACACACACACACACACACACACACACACACATAAGTACATAATTATTATGTACTTGAGGTAGCCAACTTTTAAGTATTCTGGAATGAAATCTATTGGAGATTGTAGGTCTGTGTCTTGTCTCTCTCTCTGTGAATTTCGAATTTTCAAAAGAAAATGACCTTACCTGCCCAACCTTTTTTTTATTGGCAGGTACTTAGATCTTGTGCAGACAATTTATGTAGCCAAGTCTACATAACCACTTTATCCATATTAAAAAAGCTGTATTATCTGAATCTCAAACTTTCTCCGTGCACACACTCTCGCTTAAATCTTCGGACACTTTGCTGCGGTGCCTCGAGAGGCTTGTTTGTGCTTGAGGTCCCGACACAGGCTGTTGTCTCCAAACGAGTCTGTAAAGAGCATGATGTAGAACACTTGTCCTCTGTGTCTTTCGTATTTCCTCTCGTGCAAAAAGGAGGGTGAGCGCTGCAGTAAAACTTCAATGGGTTTCACTGAATCATGGTCCCGTAAGAGCACTGATGATATACACACATGTCTCTGCAGCCATGTGTGTCACCGGGAGAGATAGGCTGGCATCTGAGTGCTGGCTGCTTTTTAAAAATGTGGGGTGTAATGTTCCTGGGATTCGTCTAAGAGTGGGGAAATTTGACGTGGTTTATTAGATTTGTGTCATTTCATTAAAATTGAGATTTTTGGCCCCAAATTACACGTTCAAGAGCAGCGTTAGCAGAATTTGTTTTGGAAAGAAGGAAAAGAATTTGGGAAAGAAGGAAAAGAAAAGAGAAAGGCATTTATCTTCACTTTTACAAAGAGCCAACCACTCATTTTAAATGCTGGCCCATATAATTATCTGGTTGCCCAGGCATAATGTAAAATAAATTGCAGGTTGTAATACAATGCATGACATACAATGATAACAGGGAGAGCCTGAGTGTGGAAGTTGCATGTGGTATTTTTTGTTGGTAAATTTGCAAAAAAATGTGTACACATATCCTGGACTATTTACAAGTGATGCAGGCTTATTAAAACAAATGAGTAATTTAGGGGAAAGAGAGAAAAGGGCAGAATCAGTGGGATAAGTTCCACTTTGCGGGATATTTTTATGACTATTGAAAATGCAGAGTGTGGGGAATGGTCACTAATGGTTACCCTAATGTCGCATACACTGGTTATCCAATCAGAATGCTTGAATTTAAGCATTGTCTACAGAAGAATTCACATGTGTGATGTTCACTGACACTCACACGTAGAAGTCGCATTATGAGTGTAGAGTACAAAGGAAAATGAAGGAGGAAACAGGACCTTGTGCTTACATGTGTGACATATTGGCAGTTGGATGTGGAAGCTGTCGATTTACCCTATAGGTTCCTCCCCATTTAAAATCATTTAAAATCATAAAAAAAACATCAGGTTTGTCTCTTGGGTGTCAGGAACAACGTCAAAAAGGGCTGGGTCAGTTGTTAGATCCTATTCTCCAATAGCCAACAAGCAGCCCTTTCATACACTTCATTTACATTTATAAATCCCAAAATTTTTATGAGACATTCACAAACTTCCCATGTGCCACATCTAGTATAAAATTGTGAAAATCAGGCCCTTTGATCTTACCAAGAACGCCATCAAAAGGGTGGTGGTTTTTAATTGCCAAACTTTTTTCTCAACACTTACCTTTTTCTCTCCCAGAGGGGGGGTCTCACAACCTCCCCACCCCAATGTTACATGGTGGAATTGGTCTCAGATGTGGAGCATATGTTCAAATTGGGTGCTGCCAGTTTACCTAGATGGATGATGTCCAGGTCCTGGATACTCTGTACGGAAGGATAAGAGCCTCTGTCAATGGGGCACTGGACTGGTGGTTGGGAGAGTGGAGCGTTCCTACACATTTTCACCACCACTGCAGCTCAAATCTGATCAAAGCGAGAAAAAGAAGTAGCTAGTGATAAGATGTGGGTTTCTGATTTCATCCATGGCCAAATGTTGGTCTTTATCATGGGTAAATGGCTCCCAAAATCAGTCAGATCGAACCCCTTGCAGTGCTTTACCCCCCAATGGCTTCATCTGGTATTGCTTACAGATAAGGGTACTTTTAGGGCTTTAATTCTACACCCTTTATTGTTTGGATATTCACTTGGAGAACGGAGGCGAGATAAGATCTTGCCCTGTAACATCTGCAGCTGAAGCCTCAGAAACAAAAGGTCTGCAGCAAGGTCAGACGTGGGCTCCAACATCAGTACTTTTTATTTCAACTCAATCAGTGCCCGTCCCCGTATACAACTGCACTACATGACTCAACTATATTAAGCCCTTGAGAAACTTGGGGGGCTTGGAATCTTGATTAAAGGAAACTGTAGTAGCGCTCGCCGTGGATAAGCTTGCCTGATCTTATCAGATATTGGCTGGTGCAGTGAAATAGACGGCTGGCTGAATGTAATAAGTCGAAGACTCTGGGAAATGTCTTTGATCCTCCACTTCCAGCTTTGACCCCATGTTAATAATCCCTTTTGAAGTGTTCATGCCAGGAAATGCAGGAAATGATGTACAGTGCACCTGAAACGACCTACAAAAAACAAATGAACTCTCATGAGCAATCATGGAAGTGCTTTACTTTCTTCATGAGAAAGCAGGAAGTGGGAAGGAGCTACGAAAATGACGCGGCATAGCGCACAGTGTGTGCACTGAGGAAGTAGAGATGGCAGTGGCTCTTTGGGCCACTGCCAGATATGACACTCATTACATTTGGGTCTCGGATAGTAATCAACAGGGTGCCTGCTGAGTTTTCCTCAAGTTCTCACCACACGGTGGAGTAAAGCTAATTACACCTCCCGAGAGAGACAAGACAACGGCCTACTGAGTCTACTGACACAGTAGAGGGTACTTTATTTGCCACTGGCATTCATGAAGAATACACAATAAAAAATAAATAAAAACGTTCATTTGCCCACTAAACTCACTTCTCAAGGTCAATACCATGCATGGAACCTGGAAGGTAAAGATGTGATATTGGAAACAGTGAAGTGAAGAGGAGGTGAGTGAAGTGAAAAGGGGGAGAATACATGAAGGTAGGAAAGTAGGAAATACATGTAGGAGTCAGGAGAATACATGCATTTAGCACAAGGTATGAAGATCAATCTTTTATTTATAAAAATATGAATAGACACGTTATTACCCTCATGATGGCTCTTTTCTGCAAGGTGAAGATATAATGAGCATTGTGGGAAAAGTAGGGTTTCCACAGGAGTGATGAAAAAATCATCATGAACAGCCACAGTTGATCCCTGTAGCTGTGTTGGTGTAAGCAGTACTGCATGGAGAGAACATAATGTGGAGCTCTGAACTCTTGCTCTCCCTTTTTAAAAAAAAATTTTTTGCTGTACAGTGGGTTGGGAGTGTATATAAAAGAAACTCATGTGTACCGGAGATTTGTCATTTTCTTATCACTAAAGGTCACTCACTCACTTTCCATAATCACTCACACATACTCAAACACCGACGGACAATTCAGACACCAAGGGTAAATGTCTTTGAATGGTGGGAGCATGTCGCAGAACCCGGAGGAAGCCCACACACACGAGTGAAGGCCACGCAGATGTCCCGCGCAAGGTACGAGCTGGGATTTGAACCCACAGCCACACAACAAGCCATGTGAGGCCACATCGCTAACTCACTAAAAGTAATTTTACCTTAATTTCCAGTGTCCACTCCTGAACATTTCTTCATCAACAACCAAGTCATGTGACAACACTGTTCTCATCAATTCTCCAGTCAGTTTATTACATATCATTTGACTCCGACACCTTTGGGTCTTCAGAATTTATGCAAAGTTCGCTGAATCATTACACGATGGATATATTTTTCTCTGAGACAACGGTGCGCTTGGCTTTTGTTCATTTGGTCCAGGGAATAAAAACAAGGTTACTTAATGCAGCCTTGTTAAGAGTTTGTTAGCCTCCATTTTCTTGTACGCCTCCAGCATCCAGGTTGCCATCTCCTCAAAAATAAAAAGAAAAGTCTTCCACTTTTGCACACTCTTTTTATAACCTCACAGTGTTAGGGGTGCACAGAATGCCAAAACACATTGGAGGCCTTCTAAAATGACAATAAAAGCTTTTAAGATGCTCTGGAGAACCTGCTTTAACGCACTCTTCCTGCTGCCTCTGCAAGCTCCACTGCTCCTGGACCACTCCGGGTGCCATAACTCGCACTCCCAGCGCTTCCTGGCAGCTGGCGAGGAATGGTTCGAGTTACGGGCTTAAAAAACAAACGCACGCACTGGTCCGCTCACCTCCAGCTCAAACGACTACTGCAGCTCTCGCTGCCTGTTTTGAAAGCAGCAGGGCACTGAGTGTGCTCAAGGCCTGTTTCCTACGAGCCTATTTTTCCTGCTGTTAATTAATATCATCTGTTGGTTTTAAATTGAATCTCACACTATAAAGCAGAATATGAAAATACATTTTATGCAGAGCGTTGAACAGAATGGCAGCCATCTATATTGACATAAATATTACTATTCTGTTAATGGAATGGCCACATATAAATATTTTGATACATTTATTGATCCTATGAAGGGTCTGATGAAGGAAGACAGTCCTGCTTAAAACCTTTGGAACGAATTACATTTCCATGTAGAATACGTGAACGTCTTTATCAGAAAGTAAAAGGCTAATTGTGGCTGAATGTGAAAGGACTGATTAGAAGATGAGGTAGAAATGTCTTGGGGAGGGCACGCTGAAACCAAGAGCTTATGGCCATGACCTCCAAGTCCAAGAAGCATGAAAACCTTTTCGCTTTGGACAAGATTTCTAACTGTCTGCTCCATCCCCATGCAGCAGGGCTCACCTCTGGATGTGGGTCACACCAGGATAGATCTGAAAAAAGTTGCAAGTGGTTTGGTGGCTGCAGTCCATCTGGAACCACATTGTGTGTCCAGAATGTAAATAGGGTCAAAATCGTTCATTCACAGATTTAGAACCCGATGGGGTCAGCGCTGCCTTTTTTTCCTGAATGTGATGTTTGTACCACAATTAAGGAATGCTTTGGCTGCATAGCTGACAGAGGAGTCAAATGTCAAACGTGTTTGGACTGTTCTGCTGTGCTCAAACCACACTGTAAACACTGTTTTTGGTGGGCGGTTTCATTTAAATATTGGCCATTGGGGTCTCACCGTTCGTCCATTAAGGTTGAGGGCTGAGCCAACTGCTGTCCACATGAACCTCAAGAGCAGATAATGGTACCGAGCAGCGGCCTCTCAGGTCACAGACACCATGACTTGTCCCTTTAAAGAAATTGATCAACGTAGATCAAAAGCTTTTCCAGATCCTCTTGAGAAAGAGAAGGTTTTGTGGTGGAATCGCGAGCGCTAGTTCGTGTTTAGACAATTTTTCTGAAACAGTTCAAGGTTAACCTCCCGTGATGCAGAGGAGTGTATGGTAGAGAGAGGGAGAGAGAGAGGGCGGGGCAGTTTTTTTTTTTTCAACAGTTTTTTGCCACCTTCGGAGCAGCCGACGGGATCTGGACTTTGTCAAAGATGAGAGCTCATGGTCACAGAGAGCACAGGCAAAGAGCGAGACTAAAGCCCGTTTGTGTGGCTGTGAGTGGGTGACTGTGGACAACAGCGTTTTCTCTGCCGTTTAGGGTGTATTAACGTCATAATATCATAATGTGTTTACCACAAGGGGCACAAATGACTCGTTCAGAATTCACGAAATGTGGTACCAAGCACATGTGCACTGCTTTAGAGATTTACATCCGCCACTACAGAGCAAAAACAGTAGATGTAAGGAATTCTAGTAACATATCTACTGTCAATTAATTGGTTTTAGCACAAATGAATGGAGAGCTGAGTTTGCAACCCTTAGATTTAATTTAAGTGAGTGTCACATTTGAGATGTATCAGCCTATTTAATGATATCACATCACGCCAACTTTCCTGGTTGCAAGCAGACAATAATATACTTAGAATGTAAATTTGATACAGCGTTTCTGCAGCCTATTGCCTGTAAGGCTTCTGTCTCGGTGTTGGTCTTATCGCCGAGCTGAGCCAAGTTAGGGAATAGGACTCTGAGAAAGGTTTTGTTTAAATAGAATGGGGCTGGCGCAGCACCCGGAGGGCATAAACGTAACCACTAACCACATAATGATACAGCGTGATTTGCAATGAAAGCCATTGCTATAAATTCGCTTAAAGAGTAGCTGACACGATTTTGTCATTTTTGGATCCCCCCAAAATGTCTTTGGATCAAAAAGCTATTTTGTAAACTGTGTTTATTTGTCTTGCTGTGCGATCTTGCGGGGGATAATTTATTTGACCTGATCACGTCCCGCATCTTGGGTTCCTCGTGAGCCTTCCAACATAAACCATGTCACTTTGCAGAATTCCTCGCGACCGTACGCTCTGCCACCGGATATACAGTGGATCAGGTCCACGAAAATACACACGATAAGCTGGACTACATCAGAAAGTTCAGGGCTAAACTGGCTAAATCCCTGGATCAGACTCTGAGTAAACCTGCGGAGACTTCTCCCAATGAGGCCGGGATTATGTGATCCATGACTGGAGGCCATTTGGACCCTAAAGTGGCAGGCAAACTGGAAATGTTAAAATCGCGAAAACGTTCCCAAACGTGTGATGTTGACATAAGGGGGGATATTTAAAACAGAGTGTTTGCACAAGTATCATTGACTCAGGAAAGGTTGTTACCTTTGGTGTTTAACACGGCATATTTCAAGCAATCTTATAAACCACCAAAATTTAATATGAAATGTCTAAAAACAAAATGTCAGTACCAGCTGGCGCGCTGCTGTGAACTATTACGGCTGTGTCTGCACTGGAGAACAGGCTGGAATATGGAACATGATGGCAGAAAACACACCAGTTGGTGTCCTGAACGTACATTTGCAGGAAATCCAGCATAGGCATGATTCTGAAGGTGGCGTCGATCTAGCCGTTCCTGCCCGTATCACAAATCCCCTGTAATGATGGGCAAAGAGCAATTTGAATTATTTTTAAAAAGAAAGAATTATGGCCGGTACTATTGTGACCATGCAAACAAGTTTTCATATGACCGAAAAGCTTCAGACAAGTCACTGGACTGCTGTACGGTTCACAAAACACCTTTTTTTTATGACGATTCATACTACATCTCTGATCAGCAATAGGCAGTCATACAGTGTACAATATTTTACCCCTGACTGGTCTGTTTGGTATCTAAACCAACATTCTGTCTTGAAAAGGTCTGTGAGAAGTGAAACGGCAAATTAAGTGACCCTCTCATGAGAAATGGACAATGATCAGTTCCAACACACAGTTTCATGTGTTTCATTTACATTTACAGCACTTATCAGACGCCCTTATCCAGAGAGACTTACAATCAGCAGTTACAGGGACAGTCCCCCCCTGGAGCAATTTAGGGTTAAGTGTCTTGCTCAGGGACACAATGGTAGTAAGTGGGATTTGAACCTGGGTCTTCTGGTTCATGGGCGACTGTTTTACCCACTAGGCTACTACCAGCCTGTTTCTTTATTTTCATGACCATTTGCATTGGTAGATTCTCACTGAAGGCATCAAAACTATGAATGAACACATGTGAAGTTATGTACTTTACAAAAAAAAGGTGAAATAACATGTTTTATATTCTAGTTTCTTTGCTCTGATTACTGCTTTACACACTCTTGGCATTCTCTCGATGAGCTTCAAGAGGTCGTCACCTGAAATGGTTCTACAACAGTCTTGAAGGAGTTCCCAGAGGTGTTTAGCACTTGTTGGTCCCTTTACCTTCACTCTGCGGTCCAGCTCACCCCAAACCATCTTCAGGTCCGGTGACTGTGGAGGCCAGGTCTCCACTTCTTATTAAGTACATAACTCCACATGTGTTCACTCATAGTTTTGATGCCTTCAGTGAGAATCTACCAACGTAAATGGTCATGAAAATAAAGAAAATACACTGAATGAGAAGGTGTGTCCAAACTTTTGGCCTGTACTGTATATTGAAGCTTGAATGCACCCCTTTTAATTGCTTAGACATTAATATTTAGGTCCTGAAATCCTGCTGTCAACTTATGACAAAGTTGTATAAAATTGGATAAGCCTAAACCACATCATACCAATAAAACTTCTTTGCTCCAAGCAACAATTCAAATACCTCACCGTGAATTCATTTATAATGTTGGACATTTTTATCTGTTCAGGTTGCAGTGGTGACCTGAGGTCAAATCTTTATGGAAGAATTATTCTTTCCTTGTCTTCCCAATGCTCCAGTTTTTGTCCATGCCTCTTAAGCCCAAACATTCTGTTATCTCCTACACTTTTGTTCTGGAGGCAGAAATGGCTTCCCCTTAAATTACAATGGACCAAAGCGGTTTGGAAGATAAAGACTGGTGGAAACAGCAGCATGCTGCTCATGGAGGAATACTCAGGCATCAGGATGTGTCACATCCCCTGGAAAACCCTGACCTGGTCACTTTTACAGGCCGCAGCGTCTGGCACCGGCGAAGAATCTGTTTCCCGCGACCCTTCACCGTCATCCAGTAATCCGGAGTATTCCAAACCCTTGCTCGCGACCTTCCCCCCTGCTCCCCCAGAAACAATCATCAATCTCTTTCTGCACGCTGGAACGCAAACTTGGCTTTATTGAGAAGCGCGGGCTGACAAAGTTATTTTGGTTAAGAGCAATTCCAGCACTCCCGCAGCAAAACGCGGCTTTGATTTACGCAGCATGTTATTGCACGTCAAATTACACCATGAATCAATCAAAGCACGAGCCTTTGCATCACATCCCGAGTTCTGCGCACAACTGGAACAATTGCAACACGACTCTGCGCATTTCTGCGGCGGGATACATTTTTGTAGCTGTCAAATTACCTGAGAGTAATGACCATCTTCTGGGGGCTCGCAAATGAAAACCAACTGACTGCTGCGAGTCGCAGTGCGTGTGGAGGCAATTTTCTCATTAAGGATGGAAGTGTTTCAGTAAAAACAACTGAAATGGTGGAAGTCTTGCGCGCTCGCACACATTTCGGCCCATTTCGGATTTCCCTACCAGCGCAGAGGCTTAAGCGAAATTAAGAAAAGATCCCCAGAACACCTTGTGAAATAAAATATCACTCGTTCCAAAAACCGCAGCAGTGCAGTTCTGTAGGAAACGTGCAGGAAAAGGGCAGGCATGAGTAATGATGTGAACTCTGTGCAAGCACAGGAAGACGTGGGGAAGAAAATATACTTCTGTAGAACAGCAATGTAATTTAAACTACTTATCTTTTTTTTATGTCAGAGTTAGCATTAAAAGTTATGAAAATTACACACTTGTCATAATATTAGTTTCATTTTATTTACATGTGGTGAAAACCTATAGCTGACGATCTGAATGGCCTATTAATATAAAATAAAATCTAGTTTTTTTGGCAGATGTGGATTTTACTCATTCAAGTCTCCACAGATGGGTAAATACATAATAAGCCAATTTTTAATCACACAATTAAAAAAAACTTCTAAAATCCTTTTCTTTGCACTTCCTGAGTTCCTGAGGGGAAAGCAGCAGTCATCACGTGCATCCCACAAGAGCAAATGAATGATGAGGTAATTCTGAGTCTAAAACGGAGATGTCATAACGTTACAATCTTTACAAATACACATTTATATTAAGAAACCAGAAACACGTTTCACACTTTTTCTGCTGTCAAAATAGCACAATTTTGAATGCCTAGCACATTAAAATATCTTCCTTGTCACATATATTTAGTACTACTAAAGAAAAATCAAGATTAAATATATACACTGAGCCCTCCCCCATCTCTCTCTCTCTCTCTGTACTGATATATATATACAATATACAACATAGACAATATAAGATAAAGACAATATATATTTTTTTTTCTTTATCTTATATTGTCTATGTTGTATGTTACATGTTTTTATCTTAACTTGAAAATACAATAAAGGTTTTTTTTTTTTTTGTGAGGGGGGTCGTTACATAATTCAGGGAACATTACTAAAGTTGAACATTCTGGAGGTGTAAATGGCTGTAGGCTGGCTGCAGTGTATGCTGGGATAGGAAGAAGGGGCTTGCGTGGTGCAGTTGGGATGTCTGGAAACCATCTCCAGGACATTTGTAGGGGGGTTTCTGTTTTTCTTGACCAGTGTGAGATAGTGGTGCTCAACCGACCAACTGATAATCTGGTCAGAAACAACAGACCCTGAGTTAATGCGACAGATAGCGGGAGCCCGGCTCAGTAAGCCTCTACGTGATTGCAGCACACTGTCATTTGCCCGAGCTGCTTCAGACTTGACAGGCTAATAAAACCGTCGACCTGATGCCCGGAAGTGGCATTTTCTGCTGTCAGTCGAACACGTCCACAGACGTGGAGTCACTTGTAAGGAATTTCGACCCTCCGATTAGCACCAGCTAAAGAAAACAAACATGTGACGCCCTCCGCAGGGCGAGAAAGGCGGGAGGAAAAGGCTGAATGGAGCCAAAGGTGCGAGCATGCCAGCACTGGTAAGCAGAAAGTGCATAAAGCGTCGGCACTTCCCTTCGCTTTTCACGCCTTTTGTCATCATAGAGTACTTACAAAGCTGCGTGGCGACAGCAAAAACAAACACTTGGGCACAGTGGGGGTGCCTTGTTAGGGTGGCGGCACAGACAAATGACTTACTACGCGAGGACATAAATCAACGTAGAGATCAAAGTGGGACGCATGGCATCAGACACTGACGTGGAGTCCTTATCAGAGAGCCAAGGGGAGCCTCATAGCACCCTTATCTCAGGCCTGCTGTGAATATCAGCCATCAGCTGGTTCGGGTGACCCATCAGATGCCTGTTTCACGTCCCTCAGAGGATGTTTCCCAGCTGTCTGTCACTTAGCAACAATCATGTGTTTTTTTATGTGTTTCTCTTGTTGGTGGTGTTGCATTAACGAACATCCCTATTCAGCAAGTGGGACGCTATATCGGCTGCAGGGATCAGCCCGTGCCACGCCCATGTTCATGCCCAGTCGCCAGGTCAGCCTCTTTGTTGAACAGCCAGCAACTGCATTTACATCCTGAGAAAGAGGAAGAGGAAATGTTGGAACTAACGATCTATTCATAATGTGTGTCAATGAAGGAAACAGCACTCACTGCATCAGCAGAGGCAACTTCACTGAGAACGTCTCCAGCAGCCTGCATTGTGAGCCGCAGTTTCCTGTGTTGCCAGGAAAATGTGCAGTGCAGGAGAGAGACGGCACATGCGCAGGCAAGCAATCATGGTCTGTGGTGCGTTTACACATCTTAAGCATGGTGGGCAGTGCTTGGCCTGTGCAGCAGCTAGGACCTAGTTTATGGGTTTGAATTCCAGGTAAGAAGGAGCAGGGCTTTGGAACTGCAGGGCACGGCTCTCTGCCTGAATTATCCCATAAAAGATACCCAAACATATGGTGACAAAACGCACGGATATTGTAAATGAGAGCACATAAAATCCACCCTACTAAGCATGTACTCTTCAAACAATTAAAAAAAAAAAAAAGAAGTAATTCATAGATACTGCATGCCTGTGGCATATGTTAAATCTCTTTATACAGTAAGCATCTATTGTGATGCAAGATTTAAGAGTAAGCTTGGCCAGAAATCTTTAAAGATCTAAATTACAATATGCAATTTGAAATTTAGTCCTTCGATGACAGCGAACAAGGAACATTTAAAACTCCAAGCGAAGAAAAAATAAAAACAGACCGATTTAAAAAGAAAGATGTACAAAGTGGCTCCATGCAGGTCGTTCTGTAAGCCAATAGGCTTAAATGTCATTCAGACGTGTAGCTTGGCAGAGCTAAGAGTTATACTGCAACCAGCCAGCAGAGGCGCTCTGCCTGGGGTGACTTGACTGCACAGCTCAATCATGAAGTCATGTTTCCAGTGCTCATTTGTGCAAAGGTTGATGACAAGACATGGTGTACCCGTTTCTGAGGTGTTGGCACTGCTGGACACCTTCCGATTACAAATGGTAATAAGTTTGATGTGTTTTTCATCTGTAGCCATATGTTTTGTTGGCTGAATGTTAGTCAGCATTGCCTGTTCCTTCGTGCTTCTTCAAAAGAGCTGGAACAGCACACCTTTAAACCCCAGTCTGCATGGAACCTTGCTGATGCAGTAGAACTGCCTTGTGTCTTCCCATGGTGCTCGACCTGTGTCATGAAACCATCTTCCACAACCTCACCTTGGTAGCAGAGTCTGGCTGCTCCCCTCAGGTTTTAAAGCCCCTTCACACAGCTGGTTCTGTTTCAGTAAATCGGTTTCAGACATCTCAAATCACTTGGCTGAATAATTAAGTGGACTGCACGTCAACAGCCAATTCCGCTAAAGTTCGTACAGATTCTCCTCTAATCAGCCGAGCCAGTTTCAGAATCTCTGTGCGCCTGCTTGTGAAGTTCAGCCCTTGCTCTCTGGAAACGTTCCTCTTCGCTATCGTAAATCATACGCTTTCCAATTCCGCCAGTTCTGTTGGTGTAACCAGACGTGGGCAGACGTCTGTAAGTCCTCAATACAACCTTGCCCTGCACTTCAAGCCAGATACTCCCCTTCTGCGCTGGGGAAAATAAGCAGGGTTATAGGTCTGTTTGCCGCACTATTTAAAAACTCACACTTAGTTTGGGAGAACTGATGTGGCCTTATAATTAATGAACCCTCGTGTGAAACGCCTCGGAAGATAATATTTATAAGTGTGAGAAACAGAACTTGTCCAAAATATCTCTGTCAAGCTGGCAGCAACAACAGTAAGCAGGGTACAGAATTAGATCATTTCTCTGATGTTAGTGTATGTTTAAGCACCCATAAAACTTCACTAGGCAGCGTGAATGACCTCACCGAGTGTAATGAATTTAGTTTTTGAACATAGCCACACTGATGCTGTTCCTCTAAATGTTCCCCCAATATGGACCCAGGAGCAGGACACGCGAAGTCAATTGTTCTACTATGTTACTAGAACTATTCTGGATATTTTTTTTTTTTTTAAGCTCGGAAAGGTCAATTATTTTGTTGAAGACAGCCACTGCTGAAGGAGTGTGCATGGTCTGCAACAACCTTTAGTGACATTTAAAGCTTTTTAAATGTAACACTGCATCATATGAGAGAACGTTTAGGCTGAACCCTGGTGGGCACGAGCGCTGTGTACCTTCTTGTCATGGAGAAGCTAAAGTGTTCAGCAATTCGCACACCAGTAGCTAGTCTGTGGGATCGGACCTGACGGACAATAGCCTTGCTCCGGTCTTGCAGCAATAAGGCAGGGTCGTCCATGTCCCTGTTGCCATTTCACAAGTATTCAATCTGCAATGCCCTGCAATTCTGACATAGACACGAGTTGAAATAAGAGTTTGGACAAGCTCATTCACGCTGTAACTCTTACAAAAACGCTGCAAAATTAAATCTAAGACCAAAGCATTTAGTGGTTAAATGTCACTTAACATAAGCGGCATCTGAAGCAACAAGGTATATGTTATCTGAGCCTATTTATCTGCACAACCTGGTTTTCCGGAGATAAGCGTTCACCTCAGTGTTGTCTAAGTGCCGTGCTAACTTCACACAAGTCCCCTTCAATTGTAAAATCTAGATGAATAGATTGTAACGCTCGTACTTCACTGCTCAGAAATACACCATGAAACTTGTTTCATTGTGCAATGTCCAAAAAAACAATATCAAATGATCAAGCATCACAGTCTATCAAAGGCAAGCCACAATTCCAGCAAACAGTTTAAATTTCATCTTGGGAAAACCCACCACAATTATTTTTATTTTCCTTACAAAAAAACAGAAACTCCTCTAAGACCAGACTGAATTGACAAAGCCAAATGAAAAAAAATATTAGTCTGTGACTTGCTAATTTCTTCTCTCGCTTCTCCTGTTCTTGATGATTTCCTTCATGCACAAACTGCACTGTACTGGTGCAATGAAAAGTTATGCAGTCCTCGCGGAAATCCTTCTGGAGAAGCACCAGTGAACCGGCATTCCATTCCATGTGAAGAGGTGGGATGGAAGATCCCACCTCCTCCCTTCCTACATGGTGTTGCTTAAAACTAAAATGCCTAGGGCACACACTTCCATCAAAATCAGGACATCCGAACGGAACCTTTAACCCAACTCAATACACTAAAAACAAAAGAATATAAGTATTTGGAAAGAATTTCATCTTGGTTAGTTAAGAACAATAATAAAAGTTTAAAACAGTGCTGATCAGATCACATTAAACAATACAGTACCATACCACATACAGGTAAAAACCCTTTTACTCTAGTCTATTCATAATAAGAGTGGGCAGTGCCCTTTAACAGAGAAAAAAAGCCTAAGAAACCATCCAGCTAAGCTGTGGCGAGTTTAATACTTTTATGATGTGCACCATTACAGATTGATACAGGTTTATTTCCCCAGTCCATGGTAAACGTCTCCTGCCCTTTTCACATGTCCCGTGTGTCCCGCTGCCAGGCTTTGTAGGTACAGTACCTGGGTTGGAAGACCGAGGTCCAGATGTGGACTTGACACACATCCACGGTCGGTCCCAACCTCAGATGGACATGCACTTCCTGAGCAAACTCTGCGTGCGTGTGCGGGGTCAAACGCTTCTGCGCCAGAGAAACAATGCTGGCTCCACGGGGGCCCAAGCTCTCTACAGACGCTTTAGATTATTTGGCTCCTCAAAAAAAAAGTCTCACACAGTTGAAATTACCAACTTTGTTCATGAATGCCCAGTCTCGCACTCCAGCGCTTGAGGTGAGCCCGAATGAGTAACCGCTACTTGGCCAGAGCCTCCTTACAGCCATTTTGAAACCATATCCATTTCCTCTAAGCAAATTAGCCCTGCATGGCTTTAAAAAACGTCAAACACTCTTCAAAACATCTTCCATAACACCTTCCCCCAGTTTATGATGCAGGCATGGAATGAACTACAAAAAGTTTTAATCCATGATCTTCTGCACAAAGTTGCTGGTTTTGTTTATGATTTGGATGCTATCACGTTCATTTCATTTTTTTTTTTTTTTCTGACCATATTTATTTTAATAGGAATGTT
Organism: Denticeps clupeoides; assembly: GCF_900700375.1. Taxonomy (NCBI): domain Eukaryota; kingdom Metazoa; phylum Chordata; class Actinopteri; order Clupeiformes; family Denticipitidae; genus Denticeps; species Denticeps clupeoides. Next base: position 8,268,183 of record NC_041724.1, read on the forward strand.
TTACACGGTTTTAAGTCACTGTTTCCATTTACACTGGACAGCAAGAGAGAGACTGTGCAACGTCCTATTACACGATTAGCCAAGATGTCAATAAATAAAAAGCAGAAACCCCTGGCGCGGTAACAGGGTTTCATTCTTTCTTTTGTTGCAATTAGATTTCGGCCCTGCAAGAACACACAGACACAAATAGTCCTTCGTCAAGGGAAGTTTTGCGGCTGCCATGGTTCTGCCAACGCTAATGCGAAGCCGCTAACTAGTGGCTTTCTAAAAGTAGCTATGGAAATTTACCCTGTTGTTTACCAAGTGACAGGCCCGTGCACGCTCAACTGGTGTTGCACGAGATTCCGGGGAATCAAACGGTCCACGTTTGTACATTTGTGCGGTAGAAAACAAAGGGCGATTGCTCTGCGCTAACAACGACAATGGCTCGCTAGCGCTTGACTAGAAAAAGGCTGGATGGATGAAGAAAGGGCACCTTGTTTCCTCTCTGTCTGTAGGAGGGGGCTAATGAAAGGTTGGAGAATCTAATGGCCGATAAATGTGGAGCGTAAAGTGGTAGCGAATGTAAACGGTTTCCAGGAGAACATCTATTAATCGCTTTTCGTGTGTGATTACGGTCACAAGATTACCAGTCAAGACCTGTACATCTCTTGGTGTCTCCAAAGCTACGGGGAGGAAAATAATGGGATCGGTATTTTTGATGCCATTTGGGAAAAAATGCAAAGTACAATGGTGACAATTAGGGATACTAGCGCCCCCAGTTCTTTTCAGGTTTAGGTTAAAAGGCCATTTCTTGTGCTGTAACCTTCTCTTCTGAGTCATAATTCCCATTCACAAAGTCGTTTGAAGCCCCAGGAACGCTTTACGCAGTGAGACAGATGAAACGGGCCGTTCACACGGCCTGGCTGTTGGCCGCACGCATTCTCGCACTATCTTTCCCTTCATGCACATCTCCGAGTGCACGGGACCGGCGATGACTTGCAGAGCATAACCTCCGTTCACGGGAGGATAAAAGCCTCTCGCTGAGACAGTCTGTGATACGGCCTTGCCAGTCATTCTGCGCGGCCACCCGGCGAGAGGGTGACTTCATTGTTTACCCCGTACCCCGTTTTCAGCCCTGCCCTGGCCAGGCAGGGCTAGTGCTCCCATCTGTTAGTATTTATGTATGCGGGCACACGCTACAGCAAAACTTTGACAGCAATAAATGCCAAGAGGAAATATCCATATTAACACTGACAACTGGCAGAACACGAGTTTCTAGCACAGGGAATAACTATTTATGTTGGGGCCACGGATTTCTTTATGTATGAGTGTACGTTTGAGCGAGTGTGTTTTGGCCTCGGCAAACCCCGAAGCACATTATAGGCCAGGTTCAATCCGTTTTTCAGCCCGACTTCAAATACAGCTGTGCCTCTTTAACCTCCCAGAACCTGGCATGGTCTCACACCGAAATGAAAAATTAGGAAGAAAAAAGTAGCGATCTGCTGCCTGTCACAGTGTATGAAACTCAATGGACCGTTGTTAACTGTATTCCTCATAATCCTTGATATAAAAAAAGGCCCCTCTCCGATGAAATGAATAACGTTTTTGACTGCCTTCAGCTCCATTTAATAAAACTGTAGGGATGTGTGAGTTCGGGATGATGGCTGTCCTCCTGTCCTGCACTGCCCCATCCTGGTGAAAAGCCACTACAGCAACTATCCCAACTAATACCGACCGTTGTGAAATAGCTAGCTCTGTTTATAATATAGATACTATGGTACTTGAGCTACGTACATAATGTAGTTAGGATGTAACTTTTTACCTCCATCGGTGTGCATTAAGTATATTCTCATATAAATCGTCAGTATTTTTACACAAATTGGTGTGGATAACGATGCACTATAAATAAAAGTGAGGACTAACATTTAATAATACTACTTATTTAATTTGAGAATACTTCTACTTAAGGTTTACAGATCAAGGTCTTAATCACATTCTTTTTCTTTCATCCATTTGACGGAAAAAAAAGCAGTAACATTGCAAAATGTAATTTTCATTGGCCCTATAAACAACTGTCTTAACTTTGTCTGAAGACAATAAAGAAATGATTAGGTATAGATACCACTGAGGCAGGGGGGTGGGAAGAGTTCTACACACAGAAATTGTAACCACATGTTTGTTTCAAAGAGCCCTAGCAGGACCGTTGCCTGGTCTGGATCACATTATTATGATTATATACCATACTCCATTTGATTATTATTTTCTTTCCCCTGCAAGAAAAACCATGTTGATTTTAAAATACATCCAATGGTTTCTTAACAATCTGCCCTTGTTTGAGGGTTGAGTTCAGCTGTGGATTCGGACGCCTGGAAAATCGTACAAATGACAGGGTGATATTTCTGTATGTTGTGCTTGTTTAGTGGATTGAGCTCTAATTCGTAGCTTTAGCGCCCCCGAACTGACAGCTGCGGACTAGACCTCTGTCAAGGGACAAGTCATACAGCAGTAGGAGAGTAGTAGCTTCAGTTCTCCACATCCTTTTACTGTAAGAAAAGAAGCAACTACCCTGCAAAAAATGTAATAGGCCAACAGTTACACATCTTGACTTGAGAGTTAAGATATAAGATACTTGCAAGCAAATGACTTTTTTAAAACAAGAATAACCCCATTTAAATGGGTTAATATTGGAAAAAGGCATGTATAACCCAGTATACCTTTAGAACTAAAATGGTCGAGCTGCATTGAGGGCACAAGTGTGGGACAGGAACATGTTTCACACACACACAGGTAAGAGGGAACAGATGATTGTGATAATTTCACACGTGGATCTCATCACTAAGGCTGAGACAGAGAGCAAGAGAGAGAGAGAGAGAGAAAGAGGTGTGGCGCCATCTGGTGGCCCAGAGACGCAGGGACATAAAAAATATGTTATCACGTGATTTATGTACACTTTATGAATCACAATGATATGGTGTTCATAGAAAAGTTAGTTTCAAGCTTTTGATTGAAATATGAAGTGATTATTAAAAGGTGATCTACAGATCATATAGTGGCTCATAGTGGGTAACACACTCGCCTATGAACCAGAAGACCCGGGGGTCCCCGTAACTACTGATTGTAAGTCAACCTGGATAAGGGCATCTGGTAAATGTAACTCATGGTCATAGCATAATATTTTTAATTTTATGTATTATCGAGGTGCAAACAAAGAAGCTGTTCATCATCATCACCCTAATCTCAGACGAAACCCTTCTAGCTGGTCTACCACTATGCACCATCTGACCTCTATAACTCATACAAAATGCAGCAGCACGACTGATCTTCATCCTTCCCAAATTTTCCCACACCACCCCTCTGCTACGCTCCCTCCACTGGCTCCCAGTAGCTGCACGCATCAGGTTCAAAATACTGATGCTGGCCTACAAAGCCAAACATGGAGTAGCCCCATCCTACCTCACAGATTAACTTGTAACTTTTCTTATTGTCGAACTTGTGTACAGAATCTACAACAGAGTGAATAAAAAGATTGTATTCATAGTTGGGGGTCCTAGTGAACCGGAATTGATCTCTTCATCGATGGTAACTTGAAAGCACGTTGCAAGTCGCTCTGGATAAGGGTGTCTGCCAAATGCCATAAATGTAATCTTATTCCTCTGCCGTAATTGTCAACAGATGCACCTGGAATCATAAATGAAAACCTTTATCAAAATGATTCGTGACAAATTTCAGGCCTGTATCCAGACACCTGATCCAGCAATCAGTGTGTATATTTGTGTGTAAATATTTACCTGATTTTCAGATTTGTTAAGAAATTATATATATACAGTACAGGCCAAAAGTTTGGACACACCTTCTCATCCAACGTGTTTTCTTTATCTTCATGACCATTTACTTTGGTAGATTCTCACTGAAGGCATCAAAACTATGAATGAACACATGTGGAGTTATGTACTTAACTGAAAACATGTTTTATATTCTAGTTTCTTTGCTCTGATTACTGCTTTGAACACTCTTGGCATTCTCTCGATGAGCTTCAAGAGGTCATCACCTGAAATGCTTTTCCAACAGTCTTGAAGGAGTTCCCAGAGGTGTTTAGCACTCGTTGGCCCCTTTGCCTTCACTCTGCGGTCCAGCTCACCCCAAACCATCTCGATTGGGTTCAGGTCCGGTGACTGTGGAGGTCAGGTCTCCACTTTTTGTTAAGTAAATAACTCCACGTGTGTTCATTCACACTGTCCAAACTTTTGGCCTGTACTGTATATATATATATATGTTGTCTCGTTCACTGTACGTTCCCATAGCCCCTCTTCTAGACGGAAGGCTGCTGTTTTCCATGTTGGCCACCAGATGTCTCCGCTTCTCTTTGCTTGCTGTTGCGGTTCATTCAGTCTGACCGCTATGGCTTCAAATAAAGAGAGCGATAGGGCTCAATTCCATTAGGCTCAAAGCTAAAATTGGTAAAATGTCACTACAGTTGCATAGTGCTTGCATTTCGTTAACGTAAGGCCATTCGCTAGCTCGTATCTATCACAATAAAACACAACATTCAAAGTGAATGTCGACATGTGTTGTTCAAAAATATATAAAATTATAATTGCTATCGCTAGCATAAAGCTAAAGCAGTGACGTCATACACAGATATGGCGGATGCCCGCGGTTGTACCTGCCCCCCCCCCCCCCCCCCCAAATTCAATCTCAGATTAATTTGTGAGGTTGCAAAAAAAAACGATAAGAAAAAAATCCTTGATAGATTTGAACCGTCATGGCAACGAGTGTCGCGCCACCTGCTACCGACGTCACGAATGGTAAACCAGCGGACGTTCTCGCCGCGCTTGTTTCGAGCAACTTTGAACCCTAAGTGAGTCAAGAGGAGAACATATTCAATAGCAGTGCAGCGGCATTCCGTCACACGTCCCGGCCAGGGCGCGTCACCTAAAGCCGCCGCTACCGGAGGGCGGATGTGCGCGTCTCGGTCAGGTGAGCCGAGCCTGTTCCCCGCGGGGCGCGTTCACGCGTCGTCACAACAACGCGCCGCAGGCGCCGCGCCGCGCCGCTCCGCGCCTTCAGGGACACCGGGGCCGAAAAGCACGGCAGCGTCGCCGCATCCTCCTCGGACGGTCGCGGGGCAGAAGCCGTGGGGTAAGGCGCGGATGAGTCGCGACGTCGTGCCGTTCTGCGTGGCCAGACGGCGACAGGTGGTTCGCGGCGCGGGGTGACATTACAGCCACCATGTGACGTTTCCATACAAAACATTGCCGACACGTATTTTAGTCGCGCTGCTTCTTATGCTAGATAGAAAACATTATAAAACGCATTCTCCAAAGAGACTAGCCTTGGAGAAAACATGGAGGAAATGCCCACGACGGAATGACCAGCTTTGCTTCAGAAACATGACTTAAGAAAATATCCACGTTTGTCACCACGAGATTTTATTTTACCTCCAGACAGCCTACGTTCGAACAAACTACCTGTTGAAGGTGCCTTGGTGCAGATTATCTAGCACATCGGAACCACTCTTGATTGTGCTGAGCAACATCTGGCCAGCGGTGGCCCAAGCTGGCGGACCCGTAACCGAAGGTGCCACCTTGGCACCCTGCTTTAGTTGCACCTCTCATGGCTGCCCACAGCTCGCCAGGGGTGCTGGGTCAGAAAATCTAATATTCCTGACTGCCTCCGTTGCTGTGGCATCATCCACATGCGTTCGGGTGGTTGGTTTTTTGTAGCCGAGTCACCAGCCGTCTGCCGCCATGCCGTTTATTGAGCATGGGCTTGTTTGCTCTTCTCCATCGTTCCTTCCTTGCCACTTTGGACTCTCTACATGACTAATCTTGTGCTCCCCAGTTAGGGGTGGCCATATATTGCCCGTTCGTCTTCCAACTGCTACCGTGGACCAAAGGAGTTGTAATTAGTTTCTTCCTTCCTGCGTTACCTCCCAGTCTACATGGTCCACTGCAATTCCAAAAAAAAAAAAAAGTAGGTTACATGCCCATCAATTGTTCTGTAGTTATACTGTTTAATATCCTGACATTTCATCTGCCTGCAAAAACAAATGCCCCAAATGCTAGAACTCTCGTCCAGTCGGCCTGCGTCTGTGAACTTGCGAAGGTGCAGAGAGATCCCGAGAAACGGATCAAAGGTTCCCCCTTGACATGCACGTGGCGTGAGGGTGCTAATTAGGTCTGATTTGTTGGGGGACCTTGAAAGCAGAGGAAGGGGCTGATTCACTTCCTGTAAGAAATGCACGATACCAGTGCACCGACGGGGATAATGCGCACCAATGGTGGCTTTTAAATGATGCAAGAGTTTATTAAAATTGAGAAAAAAACTAAGACACAATTAAATGGACTTTTATATGACTATGAAAAAAAAAGTGTTAAGACATGATGGGTTATTAATCATAATAGTTTAGTAACATAACGGCAAACCGATCCACTATGGATCAGACAATTCTAGGTTCGACTCCTGGCGTGCTCGTGGATTTGTGTTCTTTAGGGACAGTGGTGGCCTAGCGGTTAAGGAAACGACCCCGTAATCAGAAGGTTGCCGGTTCGAATCCCGGTCCAAAGTGCCACTGAGCAAAGCACCGTCCCCACACACTGCTCCCCGGGCGCCTGTCATGGCTGCCCACTGCTCACGATGAGTGATGGTTAATAGTAGAGGACAAATTTAACTGTGTGCACCATGTGCTGTGCTGCAGTGTTTCACAATGACAATCACTTCACTTTCACTTTCACAAGTAAAGGACAAAGTCAAGACATAGAAGGAAGAATTATACTCAGATCAGTGAATTATACTGAATTTTTAAAAAGTTTTAAGCAATGAAAGAATTTTTTTTTATATTGTCTGATAATATAGATGCAAAAAACAGCAGCTTATTTCACACATTTTGAAGCCCTGATACTTTAGTTTTATAAAACTGTCAACTTGTGTCATTTGTTGTTTTCTCCAACTGACCCCGGTCAGCTCCTGACCGCACACCAACCAGTGAGCTGCTCCGTGCTCCACAGGCGTCACGTCCATTCCCCCGGACTGCTGCAGTCAATCAGCCCATTCAGCACCGGGCCGGTTACCCTCCCCCCTCGTCTCTCTCTCTCTCTCTCTCTCTCTCACTCTCTCACACACACACGCCCTTCCCCCCCTCCCACACAAACTCACACACCCATGCCGAATGAGACCCCGCCGCCTGACTGGCTGGAAGAAGTTAGCCAGAGAGTTTGCCGGACTGCGGCCGCAGCCTCTGTTTTCTCCTGCAGTGTGATTATTATTATTATTTTTATTTTTTTACTCTTGCATGTCTGGGTTCGATGGGCCGCCGGGTCACTGCTGCTTGAGGTAATGACACCCTTGTATCTGCTAACACGGCCGCTGCTGTAGTAACCTCTCATTTGTAGTTGCTGCAACGCAGTAATGTGTAATGATGCCGATGTTGCGCGGTTTGGGTTTCTGTCTGCAGGTCGTTTGTTCGCGGCTTTTCTGTTTTTTTTTTTACATGTGATTTAATGGAAGAAAAAACCTAAATATCTGAGCGTTTACTTCCCCTGACATAATCATAGCTGCTAAAGTAAGAAGCGGCTCAGCAGAGCTTCCCAGATTCATTTCGTCCTCTTAATTATCGCTTTTTTTTTCCTCCCCCCACTGCTGAAATCAACAAGAGGTGAAGGTACTTGAGCAACAGCTTTCAGCAATCAGAGCGGCTCTTTTGAACACATGCCGTTCCACTTCAGAGGGTGGGCAACAATGCGGAGAGCCTCCTTATGTCCCCCCATTCTGCCATTCAGCTCTTCACTAATGACTCGTTTTAACTACTGCTGCTGAAACTGAGGCCTTATGGGAATCTCTCTCTCTCTCTCCCTTTTTTTTTTCCTCCTTTCCATCTGCCTTGTCGTTCTTTGTCCGTCTCACGCTGTGTCTCAGGAGAGTTTGAAGTGCTGATGGGGGAGCCCAGAGGTGCTGAGGGCACGGCGACGGAGACAAGCCCTGCCATGGAGCCGCCAGTGGAAGAGGGAGGGGGAGAGGAAGGTGAGGACGAAGAGCAGGAGAAGGTTGCGGTGGAGCAGGCCATTGCGAGAGAGCGGGCAGCTCAGAAGCAGCTGATGGCCATAGAGGAGCTGGTCCACACCGAGAAGAACTACCTTAAACATCTGCAGCTCTGCACTGTCACCATCAGAAGCAACCTGCAGAAACTACAGGTGTTATATTTTATTACTCAGTCCAAATTGTAGTGATGGTGAAGGGATTAAATATTAATAAAACAATAGAGTGGGAATACTTGAAGATCAGCCTTCAGCCTAGATATGCCTAACTAAAATAGGCCAGATGGAATAGGTGTGTTCTGACTTCTTGTGGAACACTAAATTAGAAACCATTTACTTTGACAACCAGTTTCATTATGGGAATTTATGTGTAGTTTTTTTTTAGGGTTTCTGGCAGAAAGGGTTTCATGTGTTTAATAATCAAGGGTTTAATATTTAAGACACATTGAGACTTTTATTACATTTACCTGTCATAACCAAGACATCTGAAAATATCTGAGCTATAGACCATAATTGATATAATAAATGTACCTATACAGCCAGGACTGTAATAGAAGAATGCATGAGCATGAAACTGATGAAACATTCATCTCCACTCAAACAGGAAAAAAACTATGTAGTCATGTTTAGAATATTCTGCTTTGTCATTATGGGAGGAGCCAAGGTCAGACAAATAAACAGATTTCATGTTTGGGCTGTTTCATGGATCCCTTTAACTGCTGTTCTAGTGAACATTCTACTTATTTGACTGCAGCTGTAATTGCAATGATGTCTCGTCCCCACAGCCTTCTCTTCCCGACTTGGATGGAATGTTCCAGCACATCGATGAGGTGATTGAAGTGTCAGGCCGCTTACTCAGCCTCCTGGATCAGACGCACGTGGCAACTAGTGACCCAAAATTCCTCGAATTGCTCTGTGAGTTAGACAGGATAAACTGGAAGAACTGGTTTTGTGTCAGAATGGTGTATTCACCCAGTTTTCTTCCCATTGGATTCTTTCACATTCCATTAACGCCATTAGGGCAGATCATTTACGTTAATGTGACTTTGACTGGAGTGTCATAAATGTCTGTGCTGTGGCAGGATTGCATCTGGAAGCAGGTAGTGTCAGGAAGTTCAGTCTTTCAGTTTTTTCCCACAGAATGAGGACAACAGGCAAGATTCCTCTCTGTGTTTGTTGAATTCACATAAAGAGAGGCACCATGATGACTTTGAGATAAACACACAGATAGAAATTTGCAGTTATGACCAATGCACACAGTAAAAATAAGCTGAATACCTGTGTTGTCATACACACAGTTGGTGTCAATTGAGTCTGATAATCCTTTTCATACAGAATAAATTTGAGACCTTCCCCCTTCACGTCATAACAATTTGTACCCATTTAAGATGGATGGGTAGTTTGTGCGGCCATATCTGAATTGTTCCTAAATGATGAAATGATCAGTCGTCTCAACTGAAGTTCATATTAACGGTGTAGTTCTCTCTTTATGTAAATCTTATTCCTGCATTTTTTCCAGGCAATTCTTTTCTTAGCCTGTCAAGGGATGTGGAATCTTCTTACAGAGAGTACCTGGCCAATTACAGCAACATCACAGCCTTGGAGAACAGCTACAAGCAGAAAGAAGCCCTGTGGATAGAACTGGTCAAAGTAGTCAAATCCTCAGCGTAGGTTTTGTTTTTTGTTTTTTATATTCATTAATAATGATCTTGATGAGCTTGTAAAATGTTGTAAAAGGCCATCATGCTACCAGTGACTCAACATCAAAAACCATCAAAAAGGAAAACATTCATCTAGACTCTTCTCCGTCTTGGCCCCTCGGTGGTGGAATGAACTTCCCCTCGAGGTCAGAACAGCTCAGCCACTGAGCACCTTCAAATGACAGCTCAAGACCTTCCTCTTTAAAGAATATTTAGATTAAATTGTAATTTTCTTGTTGTCAAACTTTGTGTACAGAATCTACAACAGAGTGAATTAAATAGATGTATTCATAGTTGGGGTCCTAGTGAACCGGAATTGATCTCTTCATCGATGGTAACTTGAAAGCACGTTGTAAGTCGCTCTGGATAAGGGCGTCTGCCAAATGCCGTAAATGTAAATGTAAATGTAAATCAAAGCTACATCATTCCCTTCCTGAACTTAACATCTATTATCACTCAACGTTTCTCTAATGCAGGCCAGAGGTCAACGCCTCCACACTGACATTCTTCCTGGTGATGCCAGTACAGAGGATTGCCCGATACCCTCTGCTCCTGCAAACCATCCAGAAGCACACAGACCCCCAGCACCCAGCCTACCCCCTGTTGGAACAGACTGCCAAGTTGGCAGTGGACCTCAACTGCAGGATCAACGAGTACAAGCGCTTCCGGGAAGTTGGTGAGCAAGAAAGGGAAAAATCATTTTCTCATATTCTGTGCATATTCACAGGACAGGTCACAGAACAGCTTTTGAGAGACAAGCAGAGGCAAAATAAATTTAATAAATGAATAACATGGAAAAAATGTAATAATCCTGCTAATCCTAAGGCATAAACATTACTAATTAAAAAAAAAACTGCTTTCGATACTGTGGACCATGGGATTTTGCTATCCCATCTCGAGCTTTACAGCCTTTAGAGGTACTGCATGGTTCCGATCATACTTAACTGGTCTGAGTTTTGCTATTCCTGTAGGTGACTTCGCCTCAGCTACTTTCCCCTCAGGTCTGGAGTTCCCCAAGGCTCTATCTTAGGCCCCATTATATTTTACTTTACATACTGCTACTGTGGTCAATATTCAGAAAACACAATTTGTTGATGTTCAGATCTACATGCCATTAAACGCTATTAGTAATGATTGTTGCCCCTCATTGGGTGCTTAAATTAAATCCTGTATGAGCAAATTTTTTTAAGCTAAATGACAACAAGACTGAAGTTGTTCTATTCGGACATAACAAGGCTTATGATCCCGCTGCCTTTTTGGGTCCCTTGTCCCAATATCTGAAGCCATCTGTACGAAATCTTGGTGTGACTTTTGATAGTGCTTTTAAAGTCGATAAATGTAAGTGACTGAGTAAGCTGAGTAAGCCTATTAAGAACTATATACAAGGTCTAAGGTTATTTACCACCTAGAGACCTGGAGCGGGTAATCCATGCATTTATCATCTCGCAGCTGGATTTTTGTAATTCATTATACTTGATCATTGGTCAGTACTTAACCCATCGGCTACAACTAGTGCAGAACGCAGCGGCTCGCAGTGCCTTTATTAATAGTTTTGGTACTTTTTTGCTTTATATCTTGTGTTTATGTGTATATTATTTCATATTCTAAATGTTTTATGAGGACTTGTAATTCTTTCTTAGCTATCAATTTTATATACACATTACCCACTGAGCAAAACACCGTCCCCACACACTGCTTCCTGGGCGCCTGTCATGGCTGCCCACTGCTCACCATGGGTGATTGTTAAAGGCAGAGGACACATTTCACTTTCACTTCACTTTCACCTTGTACAGCACCTTGGTCAACTGGTTGCTTAAAGGTGCTCTATAAATAAACTGAACTTGAATTTGAACTAATGACAATAATAATCAGAATATTGAAGTAAATTTAGTTTTCCATTAAATTCCAGCTGACAAATATAAGAAAACTGAGAATCTGACAATCAAGGACAAAATACACAGACTAAGTGGACACAGCATCGCCAAGAAGACGGCTCGCCTCAGCCAGTTCATCAAACACGAGACTGGGCTGGTACCGCAGGTGACCAGAAGCATGAGTTAATAATTCAACTGGCAAATGATAAGGCCTGTGTTAATGATAACATGTTTGCAAATCAAATATGTAATCACACTTCCCCGGGCTGTAACACGTTCATTACTAATAATTTTTCTGGAAATTCAGAAATGTTCCATTTACGTTTTATTGTATGGTAAAACATGCTTTGTAGGTAGACTATCCAAGCTAAGTGACTTCATTGAGGACATGTATAACTTTACACGGCATTGAGCATATATTATCTATCCAGGTGAAAGACGAGGAGTTTGACTCATTGGCAGCGTTTTTCTATGGTCTGGAGAAGGGCATCACCGACCTGCATGAGAATCTAGAAGCCTTCCTCTGTCACCTACAGGTGGGTTTTGGGCTAGGGTGGGACACTTCATTGGAAACAAGCTGCTGGGTTTATTTTCCACAGAGTGTGATTGATCCTCTGGTGTAATGGGACAGTCGATGTTGAACACTTATTTTTAGTTTTTATTTTTGTCTTTGCAAACATGAATTGCTCCTTAAAAACTGGGTCAGACCTTAAAATGATCTATTATCCACATATGTAATGCACACAACACTGATTGACCACAGGTGTTATGGTGGAGCCTGGCAGTGGGTGAAACATTTTGGCCTGGGTCATAACATCTCCAAAACTGCAGGGGGTTGGTCTACTCCATAATGTTATGGTTGATTGGTGTATGTTCTACTATGAGCTTTTGACCCTGTGTTAGACATTGCCATGCCATCTTCATGATGAAAATATAAATAATGCTTAATGTTACATTCATCTCATTTTGGTCTCGCTGGTGTTCAGAGGTTCTTGAGCTGCAGGCCAGAGGAGCATGATCTGGATATGGAGGCTGATAAGGGAGCTCTCTTCTCCAGAGAGATTGCGGTGGCCCTACGACAGTGGATCTACCCCAGCTTTGTGAGTTTTTGGCACTATTTTACCAGCGCTCACCACAAGTAGGGTATAGGTTGCTGCAACTTGTAAAGTTCTTGCCAATCCTAGCTGCATGCATCAGGAAAGAGTTTATGCAACCAGTACATGTTCTTATATATTATATATGTTCTAATGGTTTTCAGTAGCCCTTGGCAGGTAAGATCAGCGATATTCTATTCCAGCGTGTCCCGTCCATCTTTTTGCAGGAGCGTCGTCTGAGGACCCTGGTCTTTAAACCCCTGTGCTCCCTGCGTGAGCTGCTGGCCGGACCACGCAACCTGATCCGCAAGCGACGGGATAAGCTGCTGGACTTCGAGATGCTCGAGGACAAAGCCAACCTGAGCTACGAGGAGCAGGCGGTGGCCAACACCTACCGCACCATGAACGCGCTGTTGCTGGCCGAGCTTCCGGAGTTCAACAGCCGGACGCTTCAGCTGCTCTGGACCACGCTCGGCACCTTCAGCTGCCTGCTGCGGGACCTGGCCTCCGACATGGAGCAGCTGGCCAACAGCTTCACACAACAGGTACCTTCATCAGACAAAAGGGTTTCCTGTTTAACCAGAGTTCCACTCTCATTTTCTCATTTCAGAAGGAATGTGCGGAATGTGCTTTTTCAGATCGGCTAAACACAACTTCTTCTGTGATTGCAGCTTCCCCACAGTTTTCTGGAGAACAGAGCATTCTGGCAGTGGGCAGATGGTGCCGTTTTAGAGGAGGCGAAGAAGCTGGAGAGCCTGTGTCAGAGTGTGCAGGATGAGCTCAATGGTCCCATTGTGCAGGTCAGTCACTACACACACACATATACACTACAACATTATCAGCCTCTTGTTGTAGGGTAACTTTCCATCCCAAACATGTTTGTGCAACTGTCCTGTTTTAACCCTCGGTATTGGGGTCTTGGGTGGATACTAGAAACGTGTTCACGAATTATTGACAAATCCTCACCTAAACGAAGGAGTGTGCGGGGCAGTGGTGGCCTAGCGGTTAAGGAAGCGGCCCCGTAATCAGAAGGTTGCCGGTTCGAATCCCGACCCGCCAAGGTACCACTGAGGTGCCACTGAGCAAAGCACCGTCCCCACACACTGCCGGTCATGGCTGCCCACTGCTCACTCAGGGTGATGGGATAAGTGCAGAGGACAAATTTCACTGTGTGCACCGTGTGCTGTGCTGCTGTGTATCACATGTGACAATCACTTCACTTTACTTTAGCTTTGTATTTTGTAACCAGAGGCCATCCTTTATTTGGGGCCTTCTGTTTCATCCCTCTGTGTGGTGTCACGCCAGCTGTACCGGCTTTATGGCTTAAGCTGATGGGAATGTCATGCTGTGAAGGAAAGGCACCTCTGGCTTGCTGGGCTAATCTGCTCTTACAAATGTAAATGACTGCCTCCTTGTCTTTTGTCTTCCTGCTGTTCGTCGGACAGCAGCGTGGATACAAATGTTGATTCCGGTCTCTCCTAAAGGATTCACAGGAAATTAGCAGAAAATGCTGAATAGCTTCAGTATGACATCAGTTGAGTCACTGACAGGATAAAATAGCCGTTTGAAGATATTACAATCAATAGTTACAGGGACAGCCCCCTTTTTTATTTTTACGTATAAACCATGACTATCACTGTCCTCCTCATCTTTGTTTTCAGCCATTTCTCTCTGTGCTAGCTACGCAGTAAACTACGTCACGTGGTACTGCCTGCCTCAGCAGAGCAGACATCCCAAATCTGATTGGCATATTTTGCTAAGTGATTAATCTCTTTTTCCAGCACGAGAACATGCAACAGTGATCCATTCATACACGTTCTCGCTTCTCTTAAGTGCCCCTAACCCTAAGCCGAAACAGACTCTGACTGGGTGATGCTATTTGAAAGACACTGAGTCCAAGTAGAGAAAATGCAGATGAACTGGACTGTCTGATTTCACACGTCACAACATCTCTGGTTATCCTTGGTGCAGACGACCCGGGTTCGAATCCTACCTGAGACGCATTCTCTGTGCTACCAAAAGCAACAATACTTTCAACTTTAGGGCAGTGGTGGCCTAGCGGTTAAGGAAGTGGCCCCATAATAAGAAGGCTGCAGGTTCGATTCCCAATCCACTGAGGTGCCACGCCTTTCATGGCTGCCCACTGCTCCCCAAGGGTGATGGCTTTAAAGCAGAGGACACATTTCATTGTGTCACCATGTGCTGTGCTGCAGTGTTTCACAATAACAATCACTTCACTTTAAATAGTGAACATGACAATCGTGAAATGTACTTTCATTTAGTGTCAGACCGCATTATACATAATGTTTTTTTTTTTTTTTTTTTCCTTTTTAAGCCTCTCGCAACCCAAGATCAGAAGCGTCTGAGGGCCCTGATGGACAAGCATGGCTCAGAGAAACTTTACCAGCTCACGGGCCCTGTGGTGGGCACCCGCGACCTGGACCTGACCCTCAGCAAGGGCGAGCTAGTGGCCGTACTTAACGAGATGGACACGCGAGGGGACCGCCGGCGCTGGCTGGTGGATGCGGGGGGTAGGGCCTTCTTAATCACCATCACTCGTAGTTTCATTACACAGTGAAGTATAGCTTTTCTTGTTTATTGGGTACCTTTTGTCAGAGCAGGTTAAAAAATATTTATTGCATGTAACATAAATAAATTGTAGCATATTGACATTTATTGTATATGGTCATATGACTATGATTCTTTCACTCTGTGGCCAATGCTGCACATTTTAGAAAGAAAATGACCAGAAAGCTGACATACGAACAATTATTGTTAAAAATACAAAAACATTTTAGCATGTTTGGCAGGATTTTCTCTTTAAGGCAGCAAGTTGAGTCCAAGTCCTTTTGGTTTCCTGGATTCATTCTTTAACAGAAAGAATTCAGAATTTTTGTTTAGTTTAGTCATAAATACTCGTGTCAGGGTGTGGTGTTCTGCTGGAACATGGAACACCTATAACGTTGACGTGGGCCAGCGTGACTGATTAAAGAGCGCTCTCAGTGAGTGGGATGTGTTTGAGTTATGTGAAGATCAAGCACTCTGGGCCGCTCTGACTGATTGCATGATCAACACTTCATTGCGTGAGGGTGACCTTTAAATGAATTAGCCTGTGGCACTTCAGTTGAACACGTTTTGATGGAGACCACTAGTGGCTACATTTTGCTATTGCACATGATGATAAAACGATGAATTTTGGATTCTAAGCCATGCTTGGAACCTTGCTGAAATACTGAAAATGTTGAAATTTTCATCAGTTCCCCAGGAATCACAACCTATTGCGCCACTAAATATGTTTTTTATAGACTTAACAGGGGCAGCATAGATATATTCACTTATATATTTGTATATTTTTGTTTAGAAAGAAATGAAAAGAGCCCTGTTAAAGAAACTATTGGAATAAAACTAATTGTTAATATTGCAATATCTTTTAAACTTTCCCCCATTTATTTAAGGTGGAAGTAACTGATCTAAGCTATTTATTAAATTAATGAGCCCTCATGGTCACGGTTGCTAGAGAACATCCCAGGACACTGGGCGCAGGTCAGGGCCACATTAAATTCTTCTTTTACTGATTTGGCTGTGATTAATTACAGATTATAACATGTTCTGGTAACTATAATATGCCATAGATAACTGCTTATTTACCAAATGTTCTCTTTACCTCTTCCCTGGTCGCAGGAGAGCTTTGGGGGTTTTTTTTTGTCAGTCGACCACCGCGGGTCTGGATTAATGAGTGTTTACGAAACATCCTCAGGTCCACGTGGTTATGTCCCTGCCTCCAAGCTGGTGCGCTATCACCAGGCCATCCAAGACCCTCCACCTTCCCCCAGCCCGATGACAACAAGCAGCAGCTCCAGCCCCCGCCGACACTCCTACTGTCCAGGAGCGAGTCCCACTGTCTCCAAGGCGATGCCATGCTTCCAGGTGCGTGGCACCAATCCAACCAGTAGAATATTTGCTCTGTCACATAAGCTTCACTAGTAAAATTCTGATTTTTAGAAATCAGTCTAAATAACAACAAAGCTCATATTTAGAATATTTTATTAAATGAACTTTTTTATAATTGCATGAATGTTGCTCAAAAGAAGATCTGGACAGTAGTGATGACACGGCCTGTATACACTACAATAGGCTGAGATTAATTACTGTGCTTTGCCTGCTGGTTACGTATGTGATTAGTCAATTAATAACCCAAAAACTGCGTACAGCACTGCAACCCCTACCATGTACCGATCAGAGAGAGCGATATTTATGGTCGGCTGCGGCATTGTGTGAAATGCTCCAGTTTAATTCCAGCTGGGAATTAAATACGGGGGTGAGGCCTGCAGTAAATCTGCTTTTTATTATTTCAATCGCTGCACATTTACAGCCACTAATACATCCTCTCACGTCAACAAGGCCTTCGTTGCTTTCAAGGTCATTGTGTATAACAGATAATTGGTCAGGTTGCCGTGCCGTTAGTGGCGCATGAACCGTGTAAATTGTGAGTCGGGTTTGAAGACCTTGTGGGCTTTAAACTGATGAACCGAAGCATTGTGATAAGCCAGAGAGAAGAGAGGGAGAGAGATAGCAGGAGTTGCTATGCAGTGTCAGGGTTTCATTGTAAAGCCAGCTGTATGAAATGATAATTCTTTCATTTTTGTGCGTAACTGAGACTGAATTTGATATGACCAGAGAGGTAAAGATGTCACGGCTACATGCATTTATATAGTGTCTAGCAGGAATTTCTTTCATCAGGCCGTGCCAGCGCAACTAACACTGTTTCCGATGTAATGGATTGCTTTTATAGAACGCGCATCTCATGTTATGGACCTTTGCTTTTTACACTGAACATTTAGACTCCAATTTTTATGTGTCACACTTACTCTGTGGCTCCAGACTCGTCCTTGGGCATCAGTGTGAACCACCGGGCTTTTTACATTTACATTTACAGCATTTATCAGACGCCCTTATCCAGAGCGACTTACAATCAGTAGTTACAGGGACAGTCCCCCCCTGGAGCAACTCAGGGTTAAGTGTCTTGCTCAGGGACACAATGGTAGTAAGTGGGATTCGAACCCGGGTTCATAGGCGAGTGTGTTACCCACTAGGCTACTACCACCCTACTTTTGTTGGGGTCAGTGCTGTAGTATGTAAGGTTATTGTATAAAATATAAAAAAAAAAAAGACTTCTCCCCATGAGTCCAGTTAAACGAATAGCTGGTGTTTGTATATATATCAGTTCTATTTTTGACTGCTCTGTTTTGAAATTTGTACGTTTGCACTTTTTGTGTAGCTTCATTTTGTATGAAAACATTTGGACATGTATTGTAAAATGTTAAAAGGTTTACTGTAAAAAACAGTAAGCAGACTTTATAGATGCATTATAGCCTGTGTGTGTGTGTGTGTGTGTTTGTGTTTGTGGTCGTGTGCAGGTGTTTGCAGGATACGACTTCACGGCACGCAGCAGCCATGAGCTCACCCTGAGATCTGGAGAGCCCGTCAGGGTCCTGGAACCCCACGACAAGCGTGGCAACCCCGAGTGGAGCCTGGTGGAGGCGCGAGGCCAGCGGGGCTACGTCCCCTCCAACTACCTCGCCATGCTCCCATCCGTGGTGGCCTCACCCACACTTCCCTACCACTAGTCTGGCCACAGACCCCTCCCATGGCAACCGTGGTTGTCTCTCACTCAATTTATATTGTGACGGGTACTCGAGGTGAAGGACGGTATAATGGTGGCCTGATTTATGGGCTGAAGTGGTGCTTGGGCGTCATGCGTCACATTGAGAGAAGAGCCCTTCACGTGCTCGAGTCCAAGAGCTAGAGCTAGAAACGTTAGACCATTTTACCTGGAGGCTGATTAGCTGTCAGGCGGGCCTGTTTAAATGCAGATGAGACAGTGCAGGGCATGTGGGGGACGTTTGACTAATGGAACGCCTTCATGTATGGATCTTCACCGACCGACTGAGCTTGCTGTGCTTTAAGTGACCCAACATTTACCAAATGAGAGTTGCTTTATGACAAGACAACCACTGTGCACATCCAGATCCTTGGATTTTGGACATTTGAGTGAAGTCAACGATTAACCTTAAAAGTTCATTGCAAATGAAGGTCTTTTTTTTTTTTTTATCGTGCGCATGCTATTTAATTGAACCACTTTTTGTTGATTTTACCTTATTTATTTGATCTATATACAGGATTAGTTTCACAGACACTGGTTGAATTTAATTTGAGTTTAAATCCTTCGCTGACCCACTGGAAAATAGTGTTTAGTAAAATACTTCTGTTTGGGGGGGGGTTGTGCTTAAAGGGGGTTGTGCTTAAACAGAGTTGTTTTTCCACACCACAGTTGGCTGTAAAGATATGTATATATATTGTTTTGTTAAAACCAAACTTTCTTACATGGGGTTAATTTTGTTTAAGGATAGTTTTAATATGTGTGTGAAACTGTTCCACACACAGCTTTACTTGTTTTTCCAGTAGATGGCGCCCTGAGACTCAGTTCTGTGTCAGTTTTGGCGTAATTACCATGAAGGCAGTATTCCGTGTAATTCCCTCATTTCTTACAAGCTCTGTACATCGACCAACGAAGGATGAGTTTTTTTTTTTTTTTTTTTTTTTTATTTCAATGTAAAGCCGTGCAGTGTATTTTTATTTATTTTAGTAATTTGCTGTATTTATTTGTACATGCCTATCATTTATGAAAATGTCTTATATGTAAATTGCTCTATGATGCCTGAAGCCAGAATGCCTGAGATCAATGTAGAATTATTATTATTATTTTTTTTTTAACTGCACGTAAGCTTCTGTTGGTTTGACTGGTGCACAAAAAAACAAAGTCGTTGTTTGATCCGACCCCGACCCGGCATGTTTCACGCTCTGCAGATGAGAAAAACGAGGTGAATGGATCTGTCAGACTGTGAAGGGTTATTCTGGGTTTGAGGCATCGCGTTTCTCCAGGCCCCCCTTTTAACTGCGCAGCAAAGCGCCGTTTTTTCCTTCAGAGAGCACCAAATGATTGATGTGCTGCTCCTGAGGGCTCCGATGTCGGAGTTGCACTGGGCAGAGACATCTGCATGCGTTTATTCATTGTGTGTGTGTGTGTGTGTGTGTGTGTGTGTGTGTGCTTGTTCATCATTGTCAATGGACAGGGTAAGAACTGGTTGTCAGCGAGGATTTGATGCACTCACTTCCTGAGGCTAGTTTCTGTGTGTGTGTGTGTGTGTGTGTGTGTATCTCAGAGAGAGAGATGCAGAGCTCTATAAATAAATTTCTCCATCCAGCCTTCTAAAAATAGGCTTCAAACAGCAGGGCGGTGCTCTCTGCTGCCACCTCGGTTCTCGGCTCTGAACTGCGACTCCTTCTCCTCTGCCGCCCCGTTGGTGGCAGCATGGAGCAACTGATCTCTGCACGCGTGCCTCTCTTAACAGCTGGGGGCAAAACATTAAGACAATCAGACATGTTTTACTTCCTATTTAATACCAGCAGCACCACTGGCGGCGCCGCTGAACGGGCCTGGCCCCGGAGCCCACCGGGTGCACACGATCAGCTGGCCAGGCGATTGCAATAAAAACTCCTGCAATTTATTGCCCTTTTATAGCAGCGGGCTGGACAGGGCAATCAGGGGAAGTAATTGTATGATGGCGGGGAGGAATAGAGTGGATGGAGGGAGCTCACAGTCTCATGAAAAACTAAGAACCTGCATAACCTGCACATTTTTGCTTGAATTTTATATTGATGTGTTAGATTTTAATTAGTCAAATATCTGAACAAATGTGGGCTAATAGATATTATTTACAGTGCAGAAGTATACTGTTTTTTTTTTTTGTGCCAATATGTAAAAATAATATTGGTAATATTGCAACTGGTACATAAGCTACGTCTAGCTGCATTTTGCGTAACATACTGGTTTTATAATGTGAAGTCGAAGTTGTGACCATGTGCAGTTTTTTGATCATATGGGGTGAACGCAGGGTTACGTGAGGATGTTCAGCGTGTGAGGAGCGGACCGCCGCGCTGTATCTGGTTAGTGTTTGGCACTTCCATGGTCTGTCAGCTGATCCCAGCACAGCCAGTTTAGCATCAACAATGGCCCGAGCGTGCTGGCGCGAGAACGGGATCGTCTCCAGCGGGGCTCATTCCACGGGAGGCATGAGACACCCGAGACGCACGTGAGGCCGAGGGCCCATGCCTCCTTCAGGGGGGGGAGCGCGCGGCTTCTAATTCACTTGTGCTATGTTTTTTGGTCATGTGCTTCATTAAACTGTAAAGATGTTCATTCAGAATGTGTCACACTCTATTGGTCTAATATTGTCAGTGTTGTTTATATAAATTGACAGTTGACAGGTTTTTTTTTTTTTTCTTCATGATTTCTCTAAAACTGACATTCTGTTGTGCAACAGAGAACAGAAAAGCATTCAAATCACTGGATCCTACCGTACTATCGGTTCCCCAGACCTAAATAGTTTGTTCCTCTAGGTTTTAAATTGTTAATTTTAAAATAACAATATTCAATAATTTTCTACATATTAGTAATGAGATTGGGGCCAATGGGAGAGAACCTTGTGGATATTAACATGTAGTTAAGTTTATATCAACAAATTATTATATAGAAGGGTGGTAGTAGCCTAGTGGGTAACCAGAAGACCCAGGTTCAAATCCCACTTACTACCATTGTGTCCCTGAGCAAGACACGTAACCCTAAGTCGGTCCAGGGGGGACTGTCCCTGTAACTACTGACTAAGTCCCTCTGGATAAGGGCATCTAATAAATGCTCTAAATGCAAATGTATTATGTTCGGTTGTTAGATAGGTTGTTTATCTGGGATCTTTAGGGTTTCCTTTTTGCTCAATTGCTTTTGCAAACTACACAAATGTGGCTCAGTCTTGACATTTGGCTCACAGAAGAAATATAAGCCTTGACGTGAGAAAAATGGTGAACATGTCCAATTTTCTTACATAGTATGACAGCTTGTACATTTGTGTTCCTTTAATAGCCATATTTGACAGTTCCATGGCCCTCCTCCACAACATCAGGCCAAGGCGATAAACACTTGAGGTCAACCTTATAGTGTTGCCCATCTACCCAGCAGGAATTTATGGCTCTTCGATTCCCACCCTGACATGTTTACCATTGTGTGCGGCACACACGTTGCGCCGTGTGACCCTGAATCCATGCGTGGCCTACACATGTCAAATTGTCTAATGTCAAAAGTGAGAGCGAGCAGGAAATCACGTTACGGGCCTGCAGAACCTGTATTGTGGAAAATGAGAAGCGCCTCTACACTTTTCATGACCCCACGATCCCATAGTTCCGTTTACATGGTGTCCTACCGTGGCATGCATGGGACCAACTGGCCCTCGTTCGCATAAATCCTTTCACCCCTTTAGCTGGTGACAGTGAGACCTGAGAGCCGGCCAGGGAGTAGGCCAGAAGGTCATCCTGTCAATCATTCTCCCCAACAGCTTGTGGTTTTTTTATTTTTAATTTTATGTGTGTGTGTATATATATGCTGTGTATTTATATACACAGCATATAACGTCTGGAGTTTTTGTTGCCCTTGTAAGTGTTGTTTTTTTTATTATTATTTATTTATTTGTTCCTGGAAAGCTTTCATGCACAATTTTGAAAATTAAAACCATGTTTAGTTGTAGATCTGTTATCGGTGATTCCGCTGTCGTTCTGTTATGCCGTTTGCCTCCCAAAACAGAGCCGCGCCCCGTGGCCTCGCCTGAAACTTCCCCTGGGAACGCCTTACACCTCACCCTCTCACGCCGCCGTGTCGCCGCCCTTTCATCTGCTGACCTTCGCTATCTGTGAACTGCGACATGTGGGAGTCGCGCTCAGATGATACGAGTGTGTTTGTGCGCGCACATGCGCCTGCCTGTTTACACTCGCCGCAGCGAGGACGCCGGTTCCTCCGGAGCGAGTGATTTGGTTACAGCGGGTGGGACCAGGCTGTGTGTGTGTGTGTGTGTGTGTGTGTGACAGTGAGGCAGAATCAGCCCTGGCTACGTAACCCCTGCGCCACTGGGCTCCTGTAAACAGTGCTGTCCTAGGATTTCTGCGGGCCGTCGGCTCTTTTCTCGCTCTTGCGGCGTGATTTTAAAAGCCCGAGCCCGAGAGGGAGCAGTGGGCAGGATGGTTCTGGAAGAGGGGTCACGCCGGGTGCCACTCGACCCCCTTGCTGTAATTTTAAGGGCCATGCATGGCCTACAGGGTGTCAGTTCCTGTAACACATGGAGTGCAACTGTATCTGAGCTGGACCTTTGTAAACCGATAACGCCCTTCTATAGACTCGCCTGACATTCACTTCATTCTTCTCTCGTTTTTTTTTTTTTTACGTGATGTCAACGTGCTGTACCAAAGTTATATCTTGTATTTTGTTGTTCACAACAGTGATATTTTGCCACATGGATGCAGTAGAGGTTTGTTGTTGTCATGCATCTCTTTTTAAAGCCTGATGCTGGCAATAATACTTTTGGCTGGCATTAACCTGGCCCTGCGGCAGAACCCCCTTTTCTCGTGGAGACCCCAGGAGAATAAATTCAGACGGGCAGCGCTAATGATGCGACTGGACACACGCATTCATCACACGCGATGTGCATGCATGCAAATTACATGGTGGCTGATAAATCCTGTGACCTTCGTCTGTTCTGTTCCACTCCGTTCCTTTAAAACAGTCATCTGTTACAGATGAACCCTTTCCTGTTCGGCCATAAAACTAGCAAGTATTGCCGTAAAAGGGGGCATTCTTTGACACTATTAAATAATATATATATATATTTACCAAGCGATCATATCAGTCTTTATATAGGAATGAACCAAATAAGTGTAATAATGACAAAAATAACATGAAAATAAAGAAATTTAGGATAATAAAACATTTATTGATAGGATGCTACACTGAAGAGTTACTGAAGGTGCATAAAGATTAAAATGCCCTCAGGTCCTCTTGCAAGCTGTTCCAAAGGTGGGGGGTCATAGACAGTAAATGCTGTCCCCCGATTATTCATTTGCACTGATGATGGTGTGACACTGAAAAACGTTTTGCACTTTATCTTTTTGATGAATTGAAACCTTGCAACAGCATTACAAGGTGTGTGGTTTCCTGACTAGATATTGTACATCTCCTAAGAATAATTAGGAGGTCAGTGACCTGAGTGACCTAGAGGGTGTTTGCTCTAAAGCCATGTCCATCGAGTGATTTAAAAACCAACAAAAGGACTAACCAGAATAGATTTATCTATCCATTTTTCTTGTAATAAGCAAATATATTTTATGCATATATAGAAGCTCTTTAGTTATCACCATTTTCTGTGTAATACTGTTTGAGATATTTTATGGTGTATTGATAATAATGTGTGATCATGATGTGTGAGCTGAGAAGTCAAAGACCCCTGCTTGTACTGTGCTAATGTAGATCACTATTTAGCACCTTTGGTTTATTTTCCTATCCCTCCCCTGCTTGTAAAGGTCATCACACTAGTTACCTGCACAAAAAAACACTATAAGTCACTTGCGTAAGTGTGTGTGTGTGTGTATACACAGCACATGTTTTCAGGCCAGGGCTGCCACTAATCGGGTGAAAGGTTTGAAATAATTTTAGGGGCACATAAAAAATTGGCTATTAAAGGGCCCAGGGCGGCGTTTGGCAGTCGTCCTCCTGCTGAGACACTGTCCCACTGCACGTGATCCAGCTCGTCAGATAAATATCAGCCTCTGGATGTGCTGGGCAACAGAAAATCTGAAATTGTGCAGGGCAGTGTGGGTCTCTAGGACCAGGTTTCATGCTCATATTACCAACCCTGTTCCAGAATATTCTCTCTGTTCTGTGTAGACAAAGAGTCAGAGTGTTTTGAAAAGTGCTACCAAGGAAGCGCAAACATGCCTTCTGGACCTGTGGTCTTGCCACTAAACAGAGAGCAGGAAGACAACACACTGAACATCGCCATGGAGACAGAGTCCAGCCTTGGTCTTCCATGGTGACAGCGAGGGAACGCTAAAAACACATAACCGGTGAACCATTATTCGGAAAGCGCGCAGTCAGCTGAGTGGTGCGAGCCCAAAGGGGTCTGGGAGCAGGATTAACACTTAATATTTAACGTGATTAGGGCAGCTATGTCCTTGTGCTGTGGTCATGTGACTCCTCCGCCAGCGCCACCGACTGGTTGCGGATCACTCATCCCTTTTACTGTTTAAAAGCCCACTCTACGCCTGCCAGTCGCCGGCCGAGCTCAAGGTCATCTCTATAATGGCCCTGGCAGGCGGGTTGTGCTTGATGTCACGAATCATCACAGAGAAGTGTGGCTGGGGGCGGGCGGGGCACAGGGCTAGAGCTAGGAACATCACCCATTCGGGCAGGGTCATATATTGCATCAATACCATTTGGACCATTGTGGCCTTGGTTCTCGAACTCTGGTGCACATGGTAGGGTGACTCCGTCTAGTGGTACTGACCAGGAATCTCTGAGAATTCTGAGATTACTCAATGGCCATTGAGACATGCTGTATGTGATTTTGGGCTATAAAAGAAATAATTGTTGTTGCGCTGTTAATATTTCATAGCTGCTGTGTGTTATTCTTATTGTTCTTAATGTCATACAGTTACTATCCTCAGTGGTACTCAACACCACTTATTCAAAAATAAAACACCTGGTTCTTCAATTCCCCACTACCAATGAGGGGATGGCCGGGACCTAATCCGGGAATTCGTGGCCATTTTCTCAGTGCATCCGGCGCCAGGGTTAACCAGCATCTGTAACGCTCTTTACATGTAAACAGAGCCCACACTGCTGGCGGCGCAGCCGCTGTTTACTCCGTACACATGTGCTGACATGGATAATGAAAAACCAGAAACAGTCGCTCCATAGACGATAAAAACATCACCTGCTTTTGGGGAGGGTGGGGGGGGGGGGGTCATTTCTGACAAAGGCCCACGTGTTTATCCGCGCCCAAACAACACTTGTGCTCAGGGGCGCGGTTTTATTTACTGGAGAACCCGTATGGACCATAAACACGACCACTGATTATGCCAAGGACCATTTTGAGCTACAATTCACTTCAGTGTCTCCAGCCTCCAAACATTGCTGTGCTTGAGCATCAAGGAATTATTATTGTTGTTCTCAAAATGCAGCAGTGGAACCGCATCTGTGGAGCATTTTGCTCTTTGGTTTTGGACACTTGTCTCCTGCAAGGCCACTTCAGATCAATACAAAGTATTGATTTTCAATCTTTGTCCTATGAAGATATTTCTATCCTGACAGGAGGGCTGCCTTCCAGGACGATGATCATGCCCTCATCCATAGGAGAGCGTCACTGATTGTTTGATGAATATGAAAAGGATTTACATCATGTGACGTGTACAATCAGCTTCAGTTATGTGATCTTAACCTAATTCATCACCTGTGGGAGAATCTGGGACAAGGTGCACTGAAGCCGATCTAGCGGAATGTGACCTTGTGAACGCACTTTATGCTGTTTTTTTGGTTTTTGTCATGTGTCTGGAAGGTCCTGTCTACATCTCCACATCAACCACCACTAGATGGAGTTTCACACTGTTCATTCTGTTACTGTAGCTTGGAGACACGTAACCACCACTGTAGCTCATCAATCTCAGGTGGACAGTCTTAAAATAAAAGCAAATACACACACGCTCACACACTCTTCCACTTGTGGGGGTGGGATCTGCACCCTTTCTCGAGGATTTTTAGTGATCTAATCAATTCAGAGATGTTCTTTGAACTGGAAATCAATTTACTAACTGGTCATTATTTTATTTAATCTTAACAGTAGCTCATGTGACCTAAAAATCCCACTCTGACATCATTTCTGTATTATACTGTAATTTCAAGAAACACATTGCAGCAAAATATGGAAAACGGAGAGAAACTCAGTGGTATGTTTTTTTTTAAAGAGACAGTGAGCACATACCACATTATCAGTGTAGCCCAGTGACGACATGCCTAATCTCAGTGGTCACTGGATGCTGATCCAATTGCCCCTCCTACCCTGCTTGACCAGCTGGGATTTGCCACAGATTAAGGCCTGCGGGGCATCGCTGCTGCTGCTGCATGTCCAGCCAGGTATAGCCAGTCAATGGTGAGGAGAAGGGAGAGTTTCTGCTGCAAAGCCTCCATTAAAACCCTTAAGCCTGATTTGATTACATCACGATCAGCCGCAATCAGGATCGACAAGCTCCCGGATTTGTGTGCCATTCTTCCCTTTGTGGGCCAGGCCTAAACTCGAATACTCACCTAAACTGACAGTTGCAGAATACAACATTTAGTCACGTTTAAATAATGCATGTACTATAATTTTATACTCTTGTCAAAACCACACCTACCTTGGAGCCTCTTCATGTTTCATGTTTGTTATTAATTATGCACCACTATTTATCTCTGCACTGCAACTGCCTTTAAATATATAACATTACCATTAATGTGGTTTTCATCTGTACAATTTCATGTTTAAGTAAGGTGTGTATTGTAAAAAGAGTAAAAACAGTGAAATCTTTTTTACATGTCCTGCATAAGACTGCATATATCACCTCTTAGACATTATGTTACCCTGCACTTTGTTCTACAATTTTCATTTTGGGTTAGTTGCAGTATAACATGTAATAAACTGTAATGTCAAAAAAGTTAACATCTAATCTAATCTACAACACACACATGTTTATATGAACAATGAATACATTTATTAGGGCTGTCAACCTAGCATTAAAGAATGAGACGATCTTGTTTATGATCTTTTTTTTAAACACACTGTAGACAAATGAAATGGACATAAATCTGAATGCAAATTACTTTTTCTAAACAGATCAGTGAGGGCAACTGGAGCTGGTTCAGATGATGCATAAAAAATGCTGTGCATTTGGATATTTTAATATTTTTCACCTGATTTCCAGTCTTTGTCCCCCTGCAAAAAAGATGAAGGCACATTGTGGACAACGCAATGAGTTGCGCCTGTGTTTTGGCAGTCATGTCCATATAAAATAATTTAAATGTGGAATCTGTAATGCAACGGTGCGCCTGGCTCAACAGGTGGCACAAATTCACAGCCAGGTCCTGATCACCCACGGGTTCTTCGGGTTTGGAAGCAGGGTGATTAGGACACAATATCTGTTGGGGAGTGTAGACAGTGCTTTTGTTTCCGGCCCATTCCTGTTCTTTGTTGATTATTAAAACCTCACTCCTTCAGACATGTGCCTGTGCCTCCTTCTTTCACAGAAGCATCACACATTCAAAACATGCAACATCTGAATTGGCCCTAAAACTTGATATTTTACTCGGGGATTGTGTCTGGCAAGCATGAATGTCACATCTGTCATTTTTGATGGAAAAACGTCGACATGACTTCCTGTCTGTGGCAAACATTGTACATCGTGTCATATTCTCTCCTCCCGGTTATTATTTAAAGCTGCACACACCAAAGTGGTGCGTCCTGGGGAATCCTCATTGTAGGACTGGCTCAAACTGGCTGTAATTCTGCACCAAGGCTGAATTTCGGACAGAGACTTCGGACGTTAGGGGACCATTTACATGTTAACGTTTACAAAGATGCACACACTGCTCGAAAGAACCACCTTGCATACCATTCTTGCATACCATAAATGTTTTACAAAGAATAGTTTGAACACTTCCTTAACAAAACATTGAGAGTTGGTGGTCTCGCCCGCCATGTTTCTGGCATTCCTCCACTTAGGTAATGCGGAAAGCCGTGTAGGCTTCCAAGGCGAATCTGAGAGCAGTCCCCCACTAAATTTAGGTTTCCACTTTCCTTCATTAAACATGAGCTTGTGTCTGGGCTTTTAAAAGCTTGCTGCGCACTGACCTTTTGCCTCTTCTGTGGCGCTGCAGCACACAAGTTTCCCTCCATCAGGAGGTTGCAGATTCATCCTTTTCGAAAGGATTGATCACAATGGATAAGAAAACCATTTAAATGAGGTCAATTACATATAATTAATTACATATAGTGCAATGTGTAGTGAAATGTGTATATCTAAATGTGCCTTTGTGATACATTACATTTCTAATATTTATAACGCATAGAATAGGGATCATGAAAGTCCAGGACTGAGCCTGAGCATGTTTTGACCTGGTGTTACTATATGTAGTGTGCCACATGCATGAGTGTAATTTACTCATATGCTCCCAGCCCCCCACCACTTCCACATATAAATAACCTCTGTAGTAAATAGCTGCCTTGCCAATGGATTATCCGCTGCACACCGAGGATCAATAGTACACGACGGCGTGATAACTTACTCTTGTTTAAGATTCAATTTGCCGTTCGTGAGCTATGGCTTGGTGTATTTTCTCAGGGGGTTGGATCACCTACATGAGGGGAAGTGAGTCTGGTGTGTGTTGAAGTGCATTACAGTAGAGGAAGAGGGAGAGGAGGGGGGTCTGATAACTGCTGTGTTATTCACAGCACGTTAATTTCACACTGAGTGGCTGTCATGTGATTATGTAGGAGTGCTGGTGTGTGTGATATGTGTGTGCTGGGGGTGGGTTATATGATGATGAGAAAGTGGGGATGGGTTGTACGCAGCCTTGTGCTGCCGGTCAGCAGGTAGTGGCCATCATCCCTGGGCTCGTAATCCTGAGGGATGTGGGAAGAGGATGCCTGTCCTCAGGAGTTGAATAATGGATGACCTCTCACGAGCTCAGCGCTCTCCACTTCCCTGCAACCCCCCCAACCCCCCCAACACACACACAGAACACAACAAACTCAGCATAAACCTTAACGTTACCTTAAAAGAGGACACAAGAGGTTCAGGTTGATGATTATGGCTGAAAGCTTATGTAAATCAGAAATCCAGCACTCAAATTATTATATTGTTACCTGCAATTAATATAGGAATATTCAACTGAAAAGTGTTTATTTATGCAGTCAGTACTTGGTTGGGGCAAAAGGGTTAAATGGTGAGCTTTTTGTAAAAAAAATTATGATCCAATAGTGCATGTATATGGGGCAGTTGTGGCCTAGTGGTTAAGGAAACGGCCCTGTAATCAGAAGGTTGCCGGTTCGAATTCCGATCCGCCGAGGTGCCACTGAGCAAAGCACCGTCCCCACACACTGCTCCCCGGGCGCCTGTCATGGTTAAAAACAGAGGACCGATTTCGTTGTGGCACCGTGTGCTGTGCTGCAGTGTTTCATAATGACAATCACTTCACTTGCACTATATGGACCTATATGTCCAGTTTTTGCAGGACCCATTCATATTTTCTACACAGAACACATGTACTGTATGTAGATAATAGGTTGGGGCAAATGAGATAACGCGAAGTCCTAGTGGTTATCAGTACGTGGGTAAATGAACAGCCAGGGCTGAACTAGCCCTAAACTGGCTGTTGTGTGCGAACGGGTGGATTATTGTACAGTCCATCGGAAGGCAGGGTTGTTTTCGCACAGCATCAAGACAATTCAGCGTTAGTCATCTTTGAGAATTTGAGAAAAAAAGACGCGTGCACATGCTACAATCCCGCCCTGCCACTTGTTGCCTGCACGTTCTGGATTTCAGTGGCATGAAGGGTATAATCTGAGTGAGCGTATTCTGTCCAAATGCCATCTGGGCTACGTGACCAAAGGGGAACAAAAAGGAAAATTGTTATTAGATCTCCGGAGCTGCGGGATGCAAGTTAATGTTTAATAGCCCTTGTTTTGAGCCCTCAACTTTCTTCGGCGTGACCCCTTCGACTCCTTGCACGCCCTTCATTCTAATGGTTGTGCCCTGAAGGCTCTATTTGCTTACGGCAGCACATTTTGCAAAAAGGCAAACCATTAACACAGGGGCTACTTGATCTTAGCCAGATAGCCGGAAAAGTCTCGTAATGCTCCTGACATGATTTGTCAAAGATTATGTTCCCTTGATAAGACTGACCCCTGAGGATCAAAGTCACCTCCGGGGAGGTTTACTACACTGCATGCCATATTTTTACTACTTTAAACTCAATCACCAGGGCATGCTGGGCGGCGACATCTAATGAAATGTTTTGCGAGATAAGCCCGCTGTTCATAGCTAATACGATAGTGTAGTATTTATATGCAAAAGGGGGTGCAATGAATCTGACTCATTTTTCCAAAACGCGGAATGGAAGCGGCATTGTTTCTGCGAGGAAACGCCCCGCGTCCCTGGCAGAATGTAAACAGGATCCTGGACTGTCAGACGGCTCCCGGGATCAATATTCCACTGTGACGGGCCTCGCGGCCCTGTTTACATTTCAGCACGGTGATGCAGGCCGAGGCAATCTCCGGCACACCCCATTTGCAAATGCTAATTTGCCATTTCCAAAACGGCCATCTAGATGAAATGAGAAAACGTAGCGCCGGCCCCCACGCGACACAACGTTAGTTTAAAGGTGATGCCGGGCTATGCAACAGCTACTCCGACGAGCGCTAAATAATGGATTGAGAATTTCTTATGAGAGCTCCTGCAGTTGAGGGGTGTGTGCAGAATATTTTGCCTGGATGCATTTTGAAAGTATATATATATATATATATATATATATATATATATATATATATATATTTTTTTTTTTGAAAAGAGGCTCAGAGCCCCCCTTATAACACTATTAGTCATCCACTCTGAGGCTGCTGCAGCTCTCTGTTAGGTCCTCTGAGTCAGACCGGCACTTCCACCCACTCGGGGGACGAGGAGAGAAGGCAAGGAGCGGTGGAAACGCGTTTCCGTGCAATCTGCGCGCCACCCAACCAGCAGACATGCCACGCGTGTCCGTCATGTCAGGGTCGCGCTCGCGTGCAACACGAGCCCACAAGCACACAGGCAACCCCCGTTTGATGTTTCCCGCTCACGTTATGGCCGCGGCGAGAATACGTGTTAAGAATATACAGGAT
Organism: Denticeps clupeoides; assembly: GCF_900700375.1. Classification (NCBI taxonomy): domain Eukaryota; kingdom Metazoa; phylum Chordata; class Actinopteri; order Clupeiformes; family Denticipitidae; genus Denticeps; species Denticeps clupeoides. The sequence goes on from NC_041724.1 coordinate 8,299,708, forward strand.
TTTTTACATGCGCAGCATGTTATTTATACCTGCACAGCATGCACTGGAGACAGGTGCGCGGAGGGGGGAAAAATGCATCAGAAGATTTGGGGGAAAAAAGCAACGGCCGCATAAATATGCTATACACACACACACACACTACATAAATATAAAGATTTGCTTCTAAAACAGTAAGCATGAATGCGTGTGGGGGAGGTGGCACACGCCTATGAGGTATTTTGATTTGTGCTTGGGGTTTGGCATGCAGCGTGGTGCTATGTGCTAAGGTGGGCTTTGCCAGGCTGCCTGCGGAACCAAGCTGCTTGAGTGACAGGTGTGTGGGTCCTACCCACTGTGCACCAGGCTCAGGTGGGTCGCGGTTGCCAAGGAGGCGGCATTTCTCAGATTGCAGTGGCAGCTCTGCGAAGCGGCGTTGTGGAGACGCGGCGTTCCGGCGGTGAATGTTGGCTCTGGGTGGCGTCACCGCGTATCACTCTGATCAGGGGAGGGACGAGGGTGCGATCATTCTTTTCAGCTCCTGACAAGCCTCGTAATTTTCTCGAGATGCATTTTGAGAGTCACACCGGTAACGTATAGCGCTGGCAGGGCCAGCGTGTTCCCCCAGATCCATACTCGAGAGGACAGCAACCTAATAAATGATTCAAGGTTCACATCTATTCTTGTCCTTAACCTTGTACTGACGACTGAATGATGTCTGCAGCCAAGTTTCTTTCCATCCCCCCCCCCCCCTCTCTCTCTCTCGCTCCCTTGTTCTTTCACTCTTCCTCTCTTTGGCGGCGGTATATATTTAGGAGTGGCGAATGATGCAAAACGAAGCATGGAGGCCGAGGTTCACCTCTGCGCATTGTATTTCTATCATGCCAGAGAGAGCATTTATGAAAGCGGCCTGTCTCCCACCCCCTTCCCAGCGGCACGTGGCTATTTCCAGCAGCGACTGCATGACGACAGTAGCGACAATAGCCATTATAAGGAGTTTACTCCCCCTCTCCCCTTCCTCCCACGGCTCCAAATCAGCCCATGCCGCCAGGCGTTTAAACTTTAGACAAGCCTCACTGGTGTGGGAACCAGCGTATGTGACACGAGCATGTCCCTCAGGTCACAGTGGTGGCCTAGCGGTTATAAGTGAGCGCGTGTGAGCATGCAACTGATGCGTCTATGCAAGCGTCCTGTTTCGTGCCCTACTGTACTGACAAAGTGCACACAGTTCAATTCTGATTCCATTAATGATTTTAGCTAAATAATGAAGAATGCTTTTGATCTGTTGGGTACCAGTGAGTAATATATTACCATAAATCAACCGTTAACCTTTGCTTCTGTATTTAAAACAGAATACTACTGAATCAAACCATGCACAACAATAACTGATTCATTTGGAAAACCTGACTTAGCTTAAATCTGTTCACGAATAAATAACAGCTTAACCCGTTTTGTGTCAGAAACGTATATCTACTTTCTTCTCGTCTGCCTGACTGGAATGAATGGAATACCATTGTTGACAAGGAATGAGTGCAAAAATAGGGGCTGCTGTTCCTGTGTTTGGCAGCCATGGGCACGACATGCAGGCCTGCAACAAACTGCGCCCTGGTTGGTCAGTTTTATGGCCGGCCCGCCGTGGAGGGGGGGGTCAGAACTGTGACCCAACACAAGCACAGCTGGCCCCTACCTCCATGAAACCCTGCGACGAGGTGGATCACCTCCCACCGAAGAGCTGCAGGATCGCATTCTGTCTCCCATGCTCATTCCCCTGGCCGCACCAATCAGATGCTCCGCAGTACGTTTGTAGGACGCATCACCGGCACAGAAGAGGAAAGGGTTAAAGGGCCGAGAAAGAGGTTTTGCCCTGGGTTCAAGGTCCTATTTATCTCTGTGACATCCCTGTGTTGTAGGTTAAACAGAGCCAGACTTATCCGTCTCACTTGGGTTACGACAACACGAGCCCACGGTCAATGCAAACGCCGGCGTGGTGTCGGGGTAGGGGTGTGGCCATGTGGGAAGGGCGATTATGAGGCGCTCTTGTTTTGAATTCCGCGGACGCAACTGTCCAAATAGCCAGGCAAGGAGTCACGCGCTCGGCTAGGAGGCGCGGCTGCTTTGGAAAAGTACAGCTCTGTGTCTGGGGTGGGGGGCAGGCAGTGGTTCCCAAACCCTTTCTCCACGGACCCCATTTTGTACACAAGATTTATTGTCTTGCCCTCCCGCCTCAACGTAGTTGAAATTGAAATATACAAGCGCTTATTGACAGTTAAATCCTGATCATGAAATACTGCAGGGTGTCCTCCGATTTCTAACCCTGCATCGCCCATGGTGAGCAACCTTCCGATTGCCGGTCCGCTTCCTCACCCGCTAGGCCACCGCTACCCCGTACGTCTAACATTTGTGGATTTCTGAAGTTCTTTGGAGGGTAAGGTCTATATGAAAATCTGCTTCAAGTGCCTCTGCACTTCATTAAAAGAGAAGCGTTCGGCCTCTGAATTGAGGCATACGTTGAGTTTGGAAACCTTCAGAAATTACATCTCGTGATCTAATGACCGTGTGACTGGGAATTAAAGGGCAGAGCTATGGATAATAATGGCTGGGACTTGTTTTTTTGGATTTTGTGCTGGATGCTCACCGTATCTGCTCCCAAGGTTTGGCTTCTGAGGCGTAGCCGGATTTTAGTCACTGCCTCACTGTGCTGGAATGTATATTGATCTACACAGGGGAAGCTTTGGTGTGGAACCGGGTAAATGGCCTTGAAATGGCCTTGCTGGTAATTAGATCGGAGCTTATCACCTCCACAAGCGTCTCCTCGCTCGCCCCCTCCCCCCAGTCCTTTATGTCCCAGCCTGGTCATCGATCCATGGGGCTAAGAGCAGCCGAGATCCGGGCGGACGGTGGAGGATCCCCGGCTGATGTGATGAAGCGAGCTCCTTTTGGGCCACTGTGGTCGGGTGGGGGGATAAAAATCCAGAAGCCAGGCTGCCCTGAGCTGGGCAACACTCAAATGTAAATGGCGCTTGGAGGTCACCCTGCTAAAAGCAGCTGACTCCAAGATATGAGGCGACACCCCTGGAATGCCGGGCCGATCATGTGGAACTAACCTTCCACGGCCGGCGGTTGTCCTTGGGCCATGAAAGCGGCAGAGTGGGCTCCTCTGCTGACAGATGCGTTTCTCTCTGTCTCCGCCACTAGAACCTGCAGACTGAACTTCGACCTCCTATAGCTCAGGAGGATTACTAAATGGATAAATCTCAGACGCGCTCCCAAGCCCGAGATTAAAGTGTCTCATGCCTAAAACCATTCAACAGGAGTGATGTGGTGTCACCATAGTGAACCAAACTCAAATCTCTAAGAGTGACAGTGCTCTGCACGATTAGCATTTTTACATATAAATCCCCTTCGGTGCCTTAATTAGCCTGCATGCTCATGCTCAGCAAGGAAGCACATTTGGTGTCATCATCATCTCTGCAGGAAGGAGCTCCTAATCACTCCTAATATGCTATATTTAAACCAGATCACTCCAGATCAAAACAAACAAAGGTGTTTTCGACGTGAAGAAGACTACCTCTTACCCGGGCGACCTTTAAAATGCTCCGCTTACAACCTAGTCGGCTCTAAACAAACAGGAAGATTTTTATAGGCACAATTCCCCTGCGGCTTGTAGCTTTACAGCCCTCGTGGCTTGCAGCAGTCCCTCAAAGTCTCCCATCTTCCTTGGAATTAGATTAGAGCGCGAGTCTTATCGCTGCATTGATTTCGCATGGGTCAAGATAGCGGAACTAATGCAAACATTTCAAGTCACCGCCATCTCACCGAGCAGAGGGCAGCAGGGCTTGGCACGGGCCCTCCCATTCACAGAGAAACCAGGCCAGGGCCCCGCCATCCTCTCACGTTCCCTTGGCGTACGTCTGCCCATCCGAGACGGGTGGTTTCAGAGAACAGGCGTCCTGGAGCAGGGATCAGGTGTGTTAGGGCCCGACGGCTTCAAGGAAACGGGGAGGAGAGGCGTTCTCACCTCTAATCACTTCAGCTGTTTGCGCACAGGAGGCGGTAAAAATTCCTAAGGAATCTCGGTCCCTGTTTAAATATGAATGCACGATGTGCACACAGAACACACACTTCTACAGACGTCGCGTGCAGTCACCACAGAATGTACGAGGTTTTGAGACACAGTTATGGGTGCTCACTGATACCATAATCGTTTGTAGATATACAGGGTATAAGTTGTCTGTAACAACTGATTTGATCGAGTGTGAGTACCATTGCTTGATCCTGACATGGTTGCTTATTGGATAAAATAATTATTATGAGACACCTGAGACTCAAACACCTGCAACTTTGGCCCCTGGCTTGATAAAAGGCCCTTTTTGTATCATTTTATCATTTGCATCTTTATTTACTCAAAATTGTTCTTTTGTGCTTGTGCCCTAGCTGGCACCCTCCTCCTTCTTACCTTGTTGTAATACGAGTGCTGTGTAGTGTCCATCCATAAAAGCAATTTAGGTCTCTGGATTGCTTTTATGGATGACAGGCAGGTCACAATATTATTTGCCCGAAGCCTTGTACATGTTTGTCCACATTGTGAACTCAAATACAATTGCAGCCTCTTGACACAATCTCAACATATGCAATCACCCGTGTTAACTTATAACAAGCATCATTTTCCGGAATTGTGCAATCGTTAATCCATGCAAAAATATTCAGATGTCAGTGCAGAGTTCAGTGAGAGTTACAGTGCATGACACAGCAGCAGGTTCAGTGGCTATCGTGGTACACGAACGCGGTGGGCTGTCGTTACCGGCAGTGGCTGATATTTACATTTACGGCATTTATCAGATGCCCTTATCCAGAGTGACTTGCAATCAGTAGTTACCGGGACAAACCCTCTTGTACCAATGGTTAAGTATCTTGCTCAGGGACACAATGGTAGTAAGTGGGATTTGAACCTGGGTCTGCTAGTTCATAGGCGGGTGTGTTACCCACTAGGCGAATACCACCCTACACCCTGAGAGATCCGTGGGCTGGGCTGAATCGCAGTCAAGGGACGGGCAAGTGGTCAAACACATTGGGGGCAAAATGGGAACCATTCCGGGGGATTATAGTGAAGGTTGTAGGTGGGGCGTGGGCGGGCCGGGGTTCACCCAAGGTGCGTCAGATTTTGAAATGCTTCTCTAATTTAACAAACTGGGGCAGTGGTGGCCTAGTGGTTAAGGAAGTGGCCCCGTAACCCAAAGGTTGCCGGTGTGAATCCCGGTCTGCCAAGGCACCACTGAGCAAAGCACCGTCCCCACACACTGCTCCACAGGCGCCTGTCACAGTTGCCCACTGTTCACCAAGGATGATGATTAAAAGCAGAGGACACATTCCTCAGACTTCATGGCCACCCATGAAGTCTGATTGGCCACCCTGCCCTGAAAGAAATATTTGTCCACAATATAAATGTTCCGTCTGATTCCAATTCTGTTCGGCCAATTAATTTTGTTATTCGGCAGACCGTGTCCCAATGTCAAATCCAGTGGGTGCGTGCATTTAATTTTTTAGACAAAAGAGTTTTGCCAACCTGCAGAATTAATTCCATCTGCTTGAAGGTTAATTTTGTACCTCTGAAGAAGTGCTGTGGACCTTCGCAGCTTGCACCGCACGTAATTTCATTTTCTGCTTCAGCAGAAGACTGCGGCTGGATGGATTTTGTACTCAGAACTAAGTACTTGACACGCTGCGCCTCACAGTTTTAACACGGAAAACTTTATTTGCTAAGAATAATCCTCAACACACACAGTAACTGTAAGAGTTCATAAACCTTTGACCTCAGAGGTGCAGGATCAAACAATCATCCCACAGTTCTCACTCCACAATTTCGAAACGTTTTTCCTCATCTGGGCATGCGTGCGTGTGGGCGTGCGTGTGAAATTTCAGGGAGGGCTGGTTGAACTCGAAAAATGATTTATTCACCAGGAAGAGAAAGTGTTTGGAGGAGAAACCTCATTGTGCAATATGACAACGGAGTGTCGACACAACCTCTCGGCACTTTTGCCTCAGGTGAGCTGCAGTGCTGCCGTCTCGAACGCACGAAAAGCTCCCTGAACTAAACCCTGTTCAGCCCAAAACCCCCGACATGTTTCTTGCAGACATTCAGAATTGTTCCTTTTTTTAAATCTTAACAATCATTAATTATTAGGTCTTATTAGGTATTATTAGGTATTATTATTGTGCTTGGTTATTTCCTGTGCGGGGTGACCCATGACATGGAAAGTGGAATTAATTTGATCCAGATACAATCTCTACAAAAAGATAGATCTTTATGGGGGATTCAGATTATGCCTCTTTTATTTTTGGAAAAAAAATAATAAAAGTGTTCATGTAAAGTCTTTTTTTCCCCTTTTGTCTTTGTCATGTTTTTTTAAATGCAAAAACACCATTTATGAAAAAGTGGTATTGTCTTACATTCATGGAGGAAAATGCTGTACTGGTATTTGAAAGTGAAAGAATTGTCATTGTGCTACACTGCAAAACAGCACACGGAACTGTGTCCTCTGCTTTTAACCATCACCCTTGGTGACAGGTGCCCAGGGAGCAGTGTGTGGGGACGGTGCTTTGCTCAGTGGCACCTTGGCGGATCGGGATTCGAACCAGCAAACTTATGATTACGGGGTCGCTTCCTTAACCGCTAGTCCACCACTGCCCTGCTTATTTCTAATAAGCATCCTGCATTCAGGGGCAACATGGTATTTTGGGGGCTTAAAGATTTACTACGATGCAAAATATGCTGTGTTCATTTTAGTAGATGTCTTTATGCAAAATCATGCATAATAGACCAGAGGATATTTTTGATTATTCTCTCAACCAGATTGACTTGGGGTTAAGTGTCTTGCTCAGGGACACAACGGTAGTACAAGTTCGGTGTGAATCTGGAGTTCTGATAGGCTACAAAATATGGCTTTATTATGACACTGAAGTGTTAATACATCCATTAAATCTGACTGAGTGAGCAGGAGGAACTCACAGCCTTAATCGAACCCTGAGCTCGTCACTCCGGCCCCCGCAGTCGACTGAGAAGCACTTCCTCTTTGGCGGGAATATGTGTCATTGTCTGTGCCGTCGGAAGGCAATGGGGATGCGGCATTACTCTGAGGTGGAAAATCCTGACTGCACGGACCATCTGGAGTTCCTCTTCTTGCTGGTGGAACACATGCTGGCTTCTGTGCAGCAATGAGGACAGAAAAAAAAAAAACGAGTTGGAGAATGTTTCAATAGTCATGTGCCTTTGGTTTTGCAAGATTTTGGATTTTTCAGAAGAGTTTTAAGAAGCCATTATTGGCTTCAACTTAATTTTTTTTGTCTAAAATATGTTTATATCTTTATGTCTAGGGTAGTTTATAACACACCCGCCTATGAACCAGAAGACCACAAAGTCACAGGTTCAAACCCCACTTACTTCCATTGTGTCCCTGAGCAAGACACTTAACCCCGAGTGTCTCCAGGGGGACTGTCCCTGTCACTACTGATTGTAAGGTCACTCTGGATAAGTGCGTCTGATAAATGCCATTAAAATAAATGTCAATATTTAGCATTAGTTTTTGGCTATTTCTTTTTTGTGTGCTAGTTTGCTGAAAAACTAAAAAAAACAGCATGATGAAATCTTGGGCATTAGCATGGACACGCTTATTGTCCGGCATCCTCTGAGGAAGGGTGAACTGGAGGCCAACTCCAAGCTGCCAACTCCTGCCCACCCCACCTCATACCCACCAATCATGAATTGCGCTCAGGCTAAGCAGATCCAGTAATCCAGCGTTCTGGTGAGACTCCAGCGATGACTGCTTCCGAGACCTAGAATGAGGGCGATGGGGAGCGATCGAAGCCTTTTCACGCGTACATCCTTGCATCTTAATATCGCAACGCTGCGTAGCTCCTGCTCGCTGCAGGAAGCAGAATGTGTTCCAGCCAGCGCTCACAGTCGGACCTGACCCATTCACTTCAATCAGCTGGCCAGTTATCAGGGCAGCAGAGGCCCTGGCCCGGTCAATACGGTTACTGAGAGGCTAATGCTGACCGTGCCAGAAACTAGAGGTGTGCTTCTAAGCAGCATGCTCCTTAAAAAATCTCCAGCCAGCATAGCTGTATTAAATGAACAGCTTTGTTTCAGTCTGACAAGGAATATTTAGTATCGGAATAAGACAAAAGACAAGATGAGAACACTATATATATATTTCTCATCTGGTCTTATTTTTTTAAGTGTCTCCAGGGGGACTGTCACCTGACTATAAGCCAGGGGGTCTGATAAAAATGTAAATGTGAGAGAGGGGGGGGGGGGGGGGGGGGGGGACTGTCTCCAGGGGGACAGTCCCACTGGAGACACTCAGGGTTAAGTGTCTTGCTCAGGGACACATTGGTAGTAACTGGGGCTTGAACATGTGACTTTGGGGTCTTCAAGTTCATAGGCAAGTTTCTTACCCACTAGGCTACAACCACAATAAAATACTGGCATTTATTTCCAGGTCTCAGACAGAGTGCATGCAACAACGATTCATATTCAGAATACAAAAACAATAAGTATTCTATTTCAGTCCATGTTATATTTTAGAAGGCAGAAGTTACAATACAATGAATACTTTTGGAATACGTTGCTTTGCACGCTCAAATGCAGATGAGGATGACAGTGATCGAGCTGAGTTTGACAAATTCACCACCCAAGAGTATGATCAAATAATTATTTTCACAAATATCTGGAAACATTACTTTTTATCTAATGGAATGCATTAAGTTATACATTTATGGAAATGTCCAACCCATGTAATTACTAGTAGCGCAATACAAAAATGTACAATAAAATTCGAACGTATACAGCATTTATTCATTTATTGGCTTGACTTTAAAATGTGAATCTCGCTGGCTTGGGATGCATGATGCTGCACTTTTCCATAGAATTGCAGCGGTGGTTTTCTCCCCTCTGCGAGGCGGTTAAATTTAGCTGTCCTTTTCCCCTACACAAGTGTGGGGTGGACTGGAGCGAGCTATTGTATAATCTCTCTATGACTAAACTCTGCGGAGAAGCATGGCAGCAGCAGCAGCAGCAGCAGCATGAGAGACCAGGAGAGGTCCTTTCCACCCTACAGTCTCAACGTCTCCCTATTCGCACCCCCGGCATGGCACACAATTGAATTGCCTGCGCTTTGTGCCATCCAAAGACGTGTGGCTCAGATGTCCGAAGGGTGTGTGCACGTGTTATTTCCCATTGTTCTCCACCCTTTCTGCACCACCAAAAGAGGCAGAAAGCAGGTGATACAATTTCCCAGCCAACCAGGCTGTGGAGGTTTTCCTCCGGGCAAAAGGTGTTTTGGGGAGGGGACGAAACATTTATAGTCACGCCCTGGACAAGCCTTTCCTTTCATGGTCCCATATGGTGAGAAAGAAAAATCACATGACAAGGCTTCTCCCTGAGAGCCTAGCAGCTGATAACTGCAGCTCACGTAAATGCCAAACATCTGGGACGCTCTCCAGATTGGCCCCCCCGTCCTCCGTGGCGCAGACAAAAATAAAACAAATGCTAGCCCCCAATTCCAGAACCTCTGGACATCCCAGGAGCTTGGACCAGTCTTTGCCTTCAATATTGCTGAATGTGTTTGGCCAGAGAAAGCAATTCATGCGTCCACCCTTCATGAATCAGTGCTCAGCTCTTCTGGGAGATGCGCTGCGAGAGAGAAAGAGAGAGAAATCGCCATGGTTAACAGCCTCAGTCACGACTTCTCCTCGCATGCTAATCTGGCCTACTTAGCCCAGGCTACATCTGCCAGTGCACTCAGCATTTCAGCAGGTGGGCTGTCGGCGCCGGCCTCGGCTCAACCTCTCCCAGGCCCCGATAGTGCCGGCTTTCCCAAAAACAAACTGAAAGGGTCCAGCTGAGACCCGAGTCCAAAAAAGGTCCCTTTAGCTGTTTGAAATGGTCTGCTGCAAAGGAGAATTTGTGAGTGTGTGTGTGTGGAGGAGAGAAAAAGCTTTGAGGGGAAAGGAGGGCAGAAATGAATAGAAATGATTCACACTTCAGCACTGAAGCACAACGTGTTCCGTGTCTGTGAGGCTCTTGTGTTCGTGTCTGGTGCTGAGATGAAAAAAAAAAAAAAAAGCAACACACTCCAATCCTGCTCGTAGAGCCTTGCATTTCGAATGCACTTCCCCTTCTGTCTTTCCTCCTCGGCTCACTATTCCTCCTTCCTTCCTGGTTCCTCTTCGGTCCCGCTCTCGCCGAAGCTAACTGCAGACGTCGAGGCCGAGGGGGGTCAGACCTCGAAAGCAGCGGCAGGTCAGGGCTTGTGGAAGGCACCCCTTTGGTTCTCTTTGGCTCGGCAGGTGGCCAAGCGTGCCAGCATCTGAGCGCTTGACGGGTATCTGTTCTGGGGTAACGGCCAAGAGCTGTTCAGACCTTGCCGTCACCCCAGCTGCCACCGTGGCCTTAAGGACAGCAGACCTTGAACAGCTTCACGGGACTCTTCTCCATTCGAGCCTGGAGAGTGGCCAGGGGTTCGAATTAGCTGCCACTATCATGATGTGCATTCAAAATTCCAACACAATACATATAACGGTTAGCTATATTTTAGAAAGGAACTAGATTTCACAAAGCAGTGTTTAGAATACACTAAAAAATAAAGAGAATACTCAAATCATATTTTACTGCTGTTGATGCTGATGAGCAAAAGGTATTTCACAAATTCATCGTCCTGAAGAATATAGAAAAAAAGTCTACATTCCGGTGTTGAGGTGACCAACCAAAATTCCAGATCAGAGGAAAATTGGTGGCCGATCAGCAGTTGCCAATTGTGATGTATGAACACGGTCAAAGACGCCCTGATGTCCAGCATGCCAAGCATCTGGGTGTCACTAATGAGCTACAGGACACGGATGACTGAAAAAGTGCCCGCGCATGTACAAGTCCAGTCTTTGACACATTATCATTTTTGTTGCTTTTGGTATTGTTTTGTACATTTTTGTAAAACTTCTGTTTCATGAGAGAGTTGTCACTTTTTTCCTATGCCACTTTTCACGTTGCTTTTTGGAGACCTTTGGAGACCCAGCAAATCAACCTGTGGTGAAATAACATTGTAGTCTTACCGTCCGTGTCGCAGATCAGTTATACACGTGTAGCGTGAACTGTACAGCAGTGCCTTGGCCTGAACTCAAGGCTGCTAATACAGGCTTCTGTGGAGGAGAATGAACCAAGTCACTGGCCTTTATTCTCCTCCCGTATCGGTGTATAGAAATGTGGCTCAGCACACTAGAATAACTCCGGTGCCTAATTCCCCAGAGTGAAATCAGTGTTTTCTTTTTAAGGTGTGGAAAGGCATGCCTTTTTATGTGTGTGTGTATGTGTGTGTGGTGGCGGGTGAACTCATCTATCCGTGGTACAATGGCAGGAATGCTACACATTCGGCAATGTACACACACACACTTCGGATTGATCCAGGCGTTTTTTTCGACCGGCTTCACAAACTCTCACAGGTCACTTGACCAGACGCCCCCCCCCCACCCGAAAGACCACCGTCCATTGTCCATGCACACACAAAAAAAGGGGCAGGTCAGAGAGTCGAGAGAGACCAAGGAGCCAAAACTGTGAGAGGCATGGTGGGTTGGGAAGTACACATGGCACAGTGCAAACAGCGTGAACTCGTCTCCGGGTCCCCGGGGAAAAATGTTCCAGTCGCGTACAGAGAATTTCCTATTCGCTTCGGTTTCTTTCCAAGAAACGCAGCTATCGGTGACATGCGGTAACCCAGTTTGTTGTGGCAAGAGGGTGTGACCCTGCGGAGTACGGTGCTGTGTGCCCTCCGCCAAGCTCAGGAGTGGAAATTAGACACGAAGGGTCTCTTTTGACAAATATCATGAGACCGAGGCGACTTAAATATTCATCTTTGTAAAGCTATGGCAGGTTACATTTACATTTCTCAAGCTTAAGACGGAACAGGGGTGCTTTTTAAAAGGAAGGATTTGCAAGAAATAAATGGAAATCAGCTAAATCAGTGTGTGATTTCCCTGGTCCTGGACGGGGGAACAGCAATTTCGCAGGAGTCTGTTGTATAGATACTCTCTAGGGTCACACGTAGTTACCAATGCAAGTGATGCAATCTATGACCTAAAAACCAGTTATTCTATAAACATGCCAAAAGGCCCCATGCGCTGACCCAGAGATACAGTGTTCTCTAGATAGCATTTCCACAGAACCAAGTTGTGTGAAAAATCCACTCGCGGTTGTGAAACGTTTTGTAGGGAGCGACCTATTGCATGGACAAATTCATCCAGAGGCCGGCCGCTTTTGCGCAACAGCTGACGCTCAAATTCGGGAGCAATCTGCTCGCGGCGTGTGGATGGATCTTACATTCAGGATGCAGCCAATATATAAGCAAGTCAGTCTGAAAATGAACAGTTGCCTGACTGAGAACTATTGAGAAAAAGTCTCAAAAAAATCCAAAACGAATCATCAACTCGTCACTCGACTCTGTCATGGTCAAGGGGCAGTGGTGGCCTAGCGGGGGCAGTGATGGCCTAGCGGTTAAGGAAGCGGCCCTGTAATCAGAAGGTTGCCGGTTCGAATCCCGATCCGCCAAGGTGCCACTGAGGTGCCACTGAGCAAAGCACCGTCCCCACACACTGCTCCCCGGGCGCCTGTCATGGCTGCCCACTGCTCACTCAGGGTGATGGGTTAAATGCAGAGGACAAATTTCACTGTGTGCACCGTGTGCTGTGCTGCTGTGTATCACATGTGACAATCACTTCACTTTATATTTATATTATATTAGATGTCTCGCATGCATCATGACAAGCTTTAGACTTAATCACAACCAAGCACTTTTCTGATCGATTGACGGACCCGTCTATAACACAACGTTCACAAGCACGTGTGCACATTTGTTGACGGGACGAAGAGATGTGGACAGATCGATTGACGACCTGGACGAGGACAAGATCAAAATGCTGCTCGATACAATAGGACGCCTTGGCCACCCCATCGCTCTGCTGTCTTGTTCTACTTGGTCCTCTACTTGGTCCTCTACTTGTGTCGTGGAGACTCAGGAGAGGCGGGGAGCAGGAGGACCAATACCTGGCGTGCGGTCAACAGACGTGACCTTTGCCCCCCTCTCGCTCGCGTCGGCCTGTTTGTGTAACATCAGAGGACTTTTCGACCCCTTTATCACCTGAGCCACTGGCCACGGCCGCTTGTTTAACTGGCGTGACAATAAAGTGCTCCTGTGCGCTGTCCTGCCGCCGCCCACCCCCCACGGCACGGAGCGGGGGGGTCATGTGGTGAGCGAGCACGTGTCGGCTGATCTGGATCTGCTCTCTCTCTCTCTCTCTCCACTTCACTACGTAGCGAGCGGCAAAGCCGTCCTCGCCGGCCCTCCCTTGCCAGAGCGGCCCTTAAATCGGCCAATCGGGTGGCCGCGGGCCGCCGGCGATTTGCATATGTGCAAGCAGAGGGCTGCTGTGCTGGGGAGCCGCTTGCGGGTTTGAGACGAGCCAGAGTTCTGGTTCGTGGTTCCGTTCCGCTCTGTTCTGTTTCTCCCGCTCAGGTTCTGCAGCGCAAGATGCCCCGTCGTTGCCTTCTGACCATTTTCAAAGCCGACTTTAGGGCCGATCATGAATCTCAATGAGTCAATCTTGCAGTCCTCAGTTGCTGTCAGTAACTGTCTTCTCGGATGTGACCAAATAAAGGGTTGGTGGGGGGGGGGGGGGTCCTGCCCGTGGCATCCAGCGGCTGCAGCTCACACGACAGGCCCTGGCATCCCACCACCCACAACACGTCTGCCGCTGCGCAGCTCCCGGCTTAATGATCCTGAACTGGACGGTCAGCGGGGGCTTTTCCGAAACCTTCGTTTCGGAAGTGTGCGGCTGGTGAAATGTGGTCAAACGTTTCTTCAGGCCGCCGTTGCAGTTGTTCTGCCGGACGACAGCAGCGTGAGATTTATCGCTGCCTGTACCTGCATGCGCCGTTAAATCAGCCTTGGCGCTGGCAGGCACGTGGCCCCCGCTTCAGGTAATGGGGTGGGGCGTTGTTAATACGAGGCCGTGTGCTGCGCCCATTACTGCCCCATTGATCACAAACAAAAAAAAAAAAGGAAAGGAGCTGGTCGCTTGTGGTCTGAATCTGTGAAAACAGCGCGTGAATCCTATTGATTTCCGTGGCACAGCTGCGTGATCGATGGGGATGATATGAAATGGGCCAGTCCCACTGTGCCATGATTCATGGCGAGGGGACAACACCCGCGTCCTCCGCATAAACAGCTGTCGGAGATGCCGCACGCTTTTAGCCGGCCTCCGGACCCGCATTTTCACCGGGTCAGACTGAACGTTTCTAAAAGCGAGGAGCCCCAGCACAACCGGCCGAGCAGCGGTAGCTTGAGTGTCATCGAGTCTTGTTCCATAAATCCAGTTGGTAAAGGTCACGATTCGCGAATCTTCACCTCCTTCTTCGGAAAAAAAAAAAAAAGATGAAGATCATCTCCAAATGAAAGTGTTTGCACAGACAGATAAGAAATTATCTTCTTGGACAAACGATGATCCTTTATGACATGCTCATTGTGTAGGTGTGTTAAAATGTATACGTTAACACTGGATTCCAATCACTGTTAAACACGTAGCGAATTGCCATGTTGTGGGCAGAGGGGGGTCTGGTGGTTAAGGAAGCGGCCCCGTAATCAGAAGGTTGCCGGTTCGAATCCCGATCCGCCAAGGTGCCACTGAGCAAACGAACCGTCCCCACACGCTGCTCCCCGGGCGCCTGTCATGGCTGCCCACTGCTCACCAAGGGTTAAATACGGAGGACACATTTTGTTGTGTCACCGTGTGCTGTGCTGCAGTGTTTCACAATCACTTCACTTTTCTTGACATAGGCCTTCTGCGAGATTTGCAGAGGATGCGTATTCGGCTGATGGTGTCGAGAAGGGCTGGCTATCCTCGTACCCACAACAGAACTGGCTGCTTATATGAATTTAAAAAGGGCCATTTTGATGACAACAGATCTACGCATTTATTTTTTTATGTAAGAGTAATAAGCCTGTTTTTACTGTGACCTTTTCAATCCCAGCAGAATTTTACAGGCTGAGGGAGGCAGATGCCACCGCTGCACCAGGCAATGCGTATGATGGAGTTTATAGTCCTAATCCATGTGGGCCTTTAACGTGCCACTGACTCACATATGTGGACTGCTTGTCAACTTTTAAGAAGACCTACGTCCAGGCTCATCCCTGTTGGTGGGGAGACCTGGCCAAGATTATTGGAGACTAATGCCAGCCTGTGTGAGTTATATTTGGAACATCCTCATTAGATGTGATGCATTCCTTTAAGAGCAGCGCCCAGCAGCTTACACAAGGTGGAAAGGAGCAGGTCCAGGCTTATTTAATGGTGGCACATTATGCATGTGCTGCATATTCCATGCTGAAGCCACTCTGCTGGATCTGCAGTTCCGACTTCTGTAATGCCATTAAAGCCTAGGAGATTCGAGACATTTTGTAAATGAAACACACCTTGAAACAAGGGGATAAATTTGCTCCTCAGTAAGGTGCAGGTAGCCCAGCGGGCCCTAATCACCAGGCTGCGGACCTGAATCTGGCAGCACCGACATGGAAGGGGGTCCACAGAAACTCCCCAGCACTGGGTGTAGCACCGGTTTTCCTTGACTACTGCAGTTTGACCGGTTCGTCTCCCCACCACCCCGCTATGTGCCGGTGTCCCTCGATCGTCTTGGTCCTGACGCCTGGTACGAACCTAACCCATCCAGGAAGCTCTATTTATTAAAGAGCTATTAAGAGTCTTTTCATTGAACGTTGTCGGTGGTGCAAGAACCGGTTGGAGACTGCTGTCATCCTCTATGATATTAACACACACACACACACACACACACACACACAAGCTGATCAGCTTTCTAGAAATGGCTATGCGTTTTATGGCATCCCCTAAATTTCGATTTCTAGCATTTCCACAATGTAATAATTGCATGTTTAGCGCCTGAGGCGCGCCGGAGCCGGCACGGCGCCCCCCAGCGGCCGGTGGCGGCCAGCGCAGCGCAGCCGCGGCGTATACAGCGCTCGCCGAGCCCGCGCGCCGCTCATTCTTCAGAAGATGGCGGACTGCGCGTCGCTGCTGGACGAGGAGCTCTCTTCATTTGTCTTCAACTACCTGACCGAGAACTCCGGGAGCCAGGTGAGGCGGGGGGACGCGGGCCGTCGGCGCGCAGCGCGGCCGGGGCGCCGCGTCGCCACCCCGGGGCTGTCAGCAGCCAGCCCCGGCGGCGGCTGCGGCTGCGGCTGCGGCGGCGGCGCCCCGGGTCCCGGGTCCCGGGTCTCCTGCAGCAGCCGGCGTCTCGGAGCCTTGACGTCTGCGCTTCACGTGGAGTTTCTCACGGAAACGTGGTGTGTCGCGCGCGCGCCAGGAACTATACGCCGGTTTTTTGTGATATATATATATATATTTTTTTTATTATTTATTTTCTTCATTTTTTTTTTACCTCGCGAGATGAACATGCGTTCGTTACCAGTATTCAAGTGAACTTTTTTTTTTTTTTTTTTTTTTTTTTGTGTTTTTCACCCAGACGTAATTTTACTCCGAGCACGTGGGTGAGGAGACCGTGAACTTGACCGGAGGCCACTTACATGTGAAGAACGTACCGGCGCGGACACATGTTCTTATGTCGGGTTTTAAATACATACATATGTCATAAAACAAGACTTCCGAGCTCCGCGATTTTTTTTTTTTTCAAACATCTCGATTTATTGATTTTACGCTATTATGTTCGGAAACGTCGGCGAAATACAAGTATGTAAATATGTATGTTCCTACTTTAAAAAAAAAAAAAAAAAAGTTTATTTCAGTAAAACCTATTCTTTTGCGATTTTCGTCCTTCGTTTATTTTATTTTATTTTTTTGTGTTGAATATATAATCCTTTGCGTAACCGCGCTTGCTGTTGGATAACCTGCTCGGCGCGGCTTTCATAACGCTGCAGACAGTCAGGAAGTCTCTCTCTCTCTCTCTCTCTCTCTCTCTCTCATTCAGTCCACACAAACGTCTCCCGCTCCTTCGTTCGTTTTGTCTGTTTGTTTGTTTCTTTGCTTGTCTATTGACCCTCGCTGCATGTCGGGAGGGCGCGTTGTGTAAGGATCTGCTGCAAGGTGACTTGTAGTAGTGACAGTAGTAGCGGCGGCGCCGACTTGCTGCAGTCATGTGCTCCGGTTCCGCTGGACGTAGTAGTAGGAAGGAGGCGGCTCCGGTGACGCGCGTTGACGACAGACGGACGCGCGCGCGCGCGCGCGCGCTCCCTCCTCCGGGCGACATGTGACCGGCTGCTGCCGCCGCCGCCTCCTCTGCGCAAAGAGCATCGGTGCAACACGCCGACGATTAACCCCCCCACCGCGTCACATCTTCATAGATCTGTTATTGGTCCCGATTGTGTGTGTGTGCGTGTGTGTGTGTGTTTTTTTTTTTTTGGATCAATTGACAAGAATATCAGGCAGAGACCCCCGGGGGCTGGAGCGTTCAGGTTCGCTTCTTTTTCCACAAGATCGCACAGTTGCATGTTCCACAAGATCGGCCGAGGCGGCGTGCGTTGTGGTGTCTCGGTGGTGGGCTGTGTGCGGACAGGGCCCGGATGGGACTGTCGGTCGTGATGCTCGGCACCGCAGTGCGATGTGTTCAGCTTGCGTGATACGGGCTGAGTCACCTGTCTCTGGCGGAGTCGGTGCATGAAGGCCTCTTCTCTCCAGAACGCCCGGCCGCAGCTCTAGATCTCCCTCGTTCCTGGTCCCTGTTCTTCGTCTGCGAAAAAAAGGCAGCACGGAATCCAAAGTAGGGCAAGATGCCATACCTAAGAGTGGGAAAAACGTCTAGTGATCATTTACAGGAATTAGCATAATTTGACAGCGGCAAGCCATACGGTGGGGTATTGGCATGCGTCATGTTCAGTGCATTTACATTTACGCCATTTATCAGACGCCCTTATCCAGAGCCACTTACAATCAGTAGTTACGGGGACAGTCCCCCCCTGGAGACACTCGGGGTTAAGTGTCTTGCTCAGGGACACAATGGTAGTAAGTGGGGTCTTCTGGTTCATAGGCGAGTGGTTCATAACCCGCTAGGCTACTGCCACTCTAGTACAGTGCAACCTCAAGTGTTACCCTGTTAATATTCGTTCATGGCACGTGTGACAACAAAAACGAATTAAAATGAATTTGGCGCCATCAACTGGTGTCGTCTTGATCCAGATCTTCCTCCGAGCCGGTCCGAGTGCCACATGGGGAAATAAGTGTAGTATGACATGCATTTCAGTGGACATGAATTATGCATGTGTGAATATACTTTGAATACGCAGCGAAGTGCGACTCTTCTGGCCGGGTTACGGCGGTAAAAAGCCCTGATTGGCTGAGTATTTCTCCATTCCGCAACAAATGCATCAAAACAAACTGACAATGCCTCAAGCGTAACTAAACTATCTCCGTACTACGTACATACTGGTCTCTACATAAATATCCGGCCCAAAGTTCACACGCTCGCCGACAGACGGCCGCCCTTTGATATGGACGCTGCCGCTGAACAGTTGTGGTAATTAAAGATGGCGGCTTCCTCTCCCAAACCTCGGGGGGATTCATCATCCGGCTCTGCCGACCTCCTCCCGCGGGACTGCGGATTCTGTCTGTGCAACGAGAGAAGGTGGAGAAATTAATAATTAATCTGCCCCACCCCATCGCCTGCCTATCTCTCATCTGCCATCAAAGCTTTTTTTTTTTTTTTTTTTTTTTTGTCCTCCTCCAAACATTCAAGCAATCGTGAATCGTCACCCAAGAAGCCATTTTTTTCTTTTTCTTTTTCTTAATCGCCCGCCAGGGCCGTAGCCGGCAATCGCGGGCCTTCCCGAGGCCCTTTAACCTACATCCGACGAATAGACAATTTTTGATGTAGAATTATCGCGACCTTCCACCCCGTCCGCAATGGGCTCCTACACTCATCCTCTTCTCGGCCTTCTCTCGCCGTCTGTCATTGTCACTCAAACGATCCTCTTGGGTTTCGGAGACCGACGCTCCGACCCGACCTTGGGACCGTTTTTTTTTTTTTTTTTTTTTTTTTTTTGTGCCAATAGGCCTATTTCTTGCATGCGACGTCTGAACTCGAACTATTTAAAGTGTCTTGCGCAGCCCCCAGTGTCCCAGTGTGCGCGTAGCGCCGTTCGGCGGGGAGTAATAGGCCAAGAAGATGGACCAAAACTCGGCCGTTCTGCCCAAACTAATCTGATGGTGGTAACGTGCGTGCGTTACCATACGCTCGATCGAGTCCGGGTGCGTAAACCAATTCCGTCTCCCCGCTTCGCGGCTAAAGACGGGCCTTGGTGTTGACTCATGCCCAGAGGACACGGATTGAGACATCTTGACTCGAGCGCGCCTAACGTGCCAACTGTTTTTTTTTTTTTTTTTTTTTTATAATCATGCAAGGCAAAGTGCGCCGTACTTTTTATCCGTGCCGAAGGTCTAAGGTTCTAGAACGCGGTGATGCAACAAAAGACGTCGGCTTGCACTGGTTTTGTGTGGTTTGCACAGACCGATGCAAAACAGGTCCTGCCTGCAGGAAATGAACATGCAAAATTAAACCAGATTTCAGGAGTGCCTTCTCTTTATTTTTTATTATTATTATTATTATAAATTTTGTGGTTGACTCCGGTTCGGTCATCATTTTCAATCATCTCATGTGTTTTCTAGTCATTTTTAGCCTACCAATGGTCACCCGAGCCTGATTAATGTGGGGTCGGAATGAAAGCGTTGCGGTCGGGGGTCCTCCAGGAACGTGGTCCGGGCAGGGTCGGCGATAATGGGAAGTATGTAAATGGGGGTGATTAAGTTCCAGTGAGGGCAGTTGCGAATCGGCGTCTGTGTTGCGATCCTGGCTGCCGCTCGGGCAGCGGTCCAGCGCCGCGGATTCTGAATGGACCTAGTTTTTTTTTTTTTTTTTTTCCCCCTCCGCTCACGAAAGCCTGTTGCGTAATCGAATCTCCCCTCTGATATAGCAGTCTGGAGGGAGTGCGCAGGGTGGCGTCACCGAGGTCGTCACCGAGGTCGTCCCGATCCGACTGCATAGGCCGGAGTTCACCAAACCCCGACTTCCAGCAAGCGTCCTGTACTCTCTCCTGCGAAGGTCTGATGCGCCGAGCCCGTTTACACGCCGGGTGGCTTTTAGTGTCCAGCGCCATGATTAAATGCAACCCCCCCCCAACACCCCTTAAAATGTGAGGGCCCGTGTTATTCAGCCCCGAGAGGAAAGTGGCGAGCGAAAGTTCACACATTAAGAGCAGGTAATGGGAGTTTTTCTAACCTGCATCTGCCCCTGCCATAGCAACGGGGGCATCGGCGGAGAACAAGTCGAGGCTTGCAGGAGATTCGCACGGGCCTAGTGGGGGTTGTACGAGTGCCACTCAGGCGGGAAGACTCGTGGCTTCTGCCCCTTACACGGCGTTTGGAGGGATCTGCTGTTGGCTGCTTTCTCACGTCATCGTTTGCCACCTTCGTCTTCTTTTGCTCTCGGCCTCTGGTAAAAGATTCATTACCGACGAGTGCTTTTTAAAACCCATGTCGTCGAGTCGTGACCGCATCGCTCAGTGTTGGGCTGGGGTAGGGAGGGGGTGGCACGTGTGTTGCTGTGAAGCGCATCTCTGAAAACGAATGAGTCATGATGAAGAAATGCGAAGGCCAGCAAAAAAAAAAAAAAAAAAATAGGGCCTTTAAATTAAATATAATGTCACATATAAATAGCAGTGACTGGTTGGGCCGCTTTCATGTTTTATTCAGCGCGCCGTTGTACACTCTTGTATGTGACGCAATTGTACCTGATACCCTCCTTGAATATTTTAAGCGCTTTCTAAATATGACGACGCATCTTTGGTAACAATGTCTTTTTTTTTTTTTTTTTTTTTTTTTTTTTTTATTTTCCTGATTGATTATTCCAGGGATCTCCCAAGCAAGGTGCACCAGGTTATAATAATCCCAGGGGCGGTCCACATCTGGACAGAGGCGTACTAAATGTAAAAAAAAAAAAAAAAGGGGAAAAGCGGGCTATTAATAGGATGTAGGTTGAAGAGGCCTAGAGCTATATTGTACACGCCTCGGTGGATCTGACTGTTTCATACTCTTGAGATGCCTGCACGCGTGTCACGGCAAACCCAGGCCTCCGCAGCCAGAGGAATGTTTTCGTGTCGCGGATGGTATTTTTACTTTATTACTTTTGTAAAAGGCTGGTTGAGCAATTGTATAAGGCTGCATGCCGGTGCCTGTGCGCAACTTTGCAACAGTTCCTACTTACTACCGGGCGAGAGGCGGGAGAGGCCACTGTGCCCTCCCCACCAGCAGCAAAGTGACCCCGTGTTCTCAATGGTGTCCGACCAGGCTTAAAAAAAGAAAAGAAATAAAGAAATGCGAATTTACATCCTCGTTCTCCTTCAGATGGGTTTGTCAGGACGTTGGCGGTGCACCAGAACTGCACGGTGAGCCGAGGAACCCTGCCCCCCGCAGCCACCTACCCCACAGGCATGTGACCACGTTGGGGAGTTAACCCTTAGCTTGGCCGGCGTAGACAGCGATTGGTGACTGGGTTCTTCGTCGCTCACTCAGTCGGCCCCCTGTGGTGCCAACTCAGGGGACATGGACCTCCAGACTCCGGCAGATTGCTAAGTCGTGGTTACAGTCTGGTTACTTCTGGGTTTTCTTGTTTGGTTTTTAGTCTGAGAGGTTAAAATTGTGTCTCTCTGTGTGTGTGTGTGTGTGTGTGTGTGTGTGTGAGTTATATCATGCAGAAATAAAGCAGACATTGTTTCAAAATTGTACCCATATGTAACTGTTCTCCAGAACCTTTACAAGGAGCGTTTTAATTAGTACTTGTAAAAATTGGCATAGTATGGATGAAATGAAAGGCGGAGGAATTTGCAAATGGAACAGAGTGTCCCTGAGTGGTGAACAATATATTCTGCTGGTATCTGATTGTGGTTGAGTCTCACCGCCCTGGCCCTGGGATCGACTGGTGGTGTTCTGGCACAAACCGAAGCTTCTCTGCCTTCCGGACCATTTAAGCGAGGCGTCGCGTTTGTTAGCTACCTGAAAATGCCTCCGCGTTTGTACCCGTACTCGTGGTCGGGTGAATTGATGATGCGAAAATCGATACTAGATTGAGCGTCCTTGCTTTGCTTCTTCTTCGAACTCCGGCTTCCCTGCAGCCTTAACCTGGATAAGCAGGTTTAGATTCTGGACGGACGAGTGGAAGATTTAGCGTTATTGTCCATGGATGAGTGTTACAAATTGCTAGAAAGCTGCAGCGACAACATGACTCAGGCGCACGCCGCTCACGTTTCATTGATGTATCAGATGAGCATTTTGTGCCACTAGGAAGAGGAAGAACCCTGCTGTTTTCTTATATTTTTGTCCACCTTATATTTCCTGGTCTGTAAACTGAACATGATTTACCGGAGGTATGATTCAGAAAGAAAGATATCCTCTTGCAGCCTAAGGAATTATGAAAGTGTGTTTGGGAGACCCGTCGAATGGGTATTATGGCTTTGATTTAAGTCGATGTAGGCAGTGCATGATAATCCATTCCCATTTTTTAATGCTTTAGGGCTCCTCCTGTGTAGATCCTTGGATTTAATATAAAATAAATGTCCCATAGCTTTCTATGGGCTTGTGTGTGTGTGTGTGTGTGTGTGTGTGTGTGTGTGTGTGTGTCTGCGTGTGTACATCTGAATGACGGAACAAAGCGTGTCTTTGACCTTGTTTTCTCTATGTTTGTTTAGTGACCGCATATTCAGAATTTCGTGACATTTTACCAGGGTATCTTTAATTTAATTACTAAATTGAGATGTTTTGTAGAGAAGTAATTCAGAGTCTGGCCTGAACCTCGGCTTTCAAGCTATAGTCTCTCTGCACATTTTGTACTTTTAGGTGCCTCCCTGGATGCAGTGCCTCAGCTAATCCTGACCTTATTTCCAGCGTTCCCCCTCCCTTCTGAGCAAGCCGAAGCAATCACATTCGACTGCCTTTTACATTTTCATAGCATGCCGCCGTTTTGCTGGTTCGGTGCGGTTTCCACAGTTATCACACTCACAGATATGGCCCCCCGGCTTCTACTGGCACGTTTGGCTGCTGGGGAGGTTCGCCTTATCGCGCGGAAGCCGCTGAGCTCTGACTACCTGGTTTTGTTTGTCACCTTAACAGCACACTGTCACCGTGGGCGCCGAGGGAGGCAAACAGAGCTGAGCGGTTAGACGGGAGATCCTCCTGGCTTGTGATGACTTATTGATTTCCCAGAGTTATTTGTCTTGGGGCGTGGGATGTTGAAATTGGGAAATTCTACGTTTCTGCTCCCACTTCCTTGGCAGTTTCCTGAGATTGTGCTTTGGTTGTGTGGCAAGTGTGCAACCTTCGGGTCAGGCATGCGTTGTATAATTGATCCTGTTTTGGAACGAACGTAAATTCCGCTCGATTGACTGGTTGATGTGACGTGGGGGGGGGGGGGGGGGGGGGCGAGGGGGTAGTGGTATGATGATTGGGCTTTTTGAATTTCTCTAATCAGTGTCTGCAGGGGGTAATAAATAAATGCTTAAACTCCACCTATCTACATTACAGCATAAGAATATTGTATTGGACAAGCGCATTAAAATTGTAATTCACCGTGCTAGTCTACTGTACTCAAGTTGTTGGTGGATAGATTGGAACGATGGCCTTTGCAATACAGACGATTGTGCTTTTAAAGTCTGTGTGAAGGACATTTGTATCTGAACACCTATTAGCAAATTATTGCCGCTTTGTTTGGACCCAGCTGTCCAGCAGGCGTATCTTCTCAGGGTGGAATGAGGCCCGTTGTCTCTTCCAAATCCGGCTCTGCATGTCTGTACTGGTGCAAGTCTGAGGATCCATTTTTCTTGAAAGGGGCGTGGTTTCATTATCCTCATTGGACACGCCCCCAGTGTGTCATGACCTAATTTTTTTCCATGTTTTTTTTTTTTTTTACTTTAAAGGTCCCCTGACATGAAAATGTCACTATTTGAGATTATTTAACATTAATACCAGCTCCCCTAGACTGTCTATGGCCCTGCAGTGGCTAGAAATGGTGATAGGTGTAAAGACAGTGTTCCTCTGGGCATTAAAATCCTGGAAAAGTCATGGAATTTGAAGAGAATTTTCCCGGTCTTGAAAAGTTTTGGAATTCGAAATAAACAAATAAAGATCATGTTGATTTTTTTTCATTTGAATAGTTTTCGAAACTGTGAAGACCTGGGCCATTATTAATAATGTCCCACAGTGGTGCCTTCTTGGCTCTGGAACAATGTCATACTTCCTCCTTGTAAAGCGGAAGACATACTTCATTTGTTTGCTGGCACATGATGCGAGGGCCGATGGCATGAAGCGACGTCGTGGTTAAATCCCTCCTACTTGGCAGTCGGGGCATGGAGGGGATTGTAGTGGTCGGCCTTTCATGTTCAGAACGCAGCTTTGTTTTGGTTTTGTCACAACAGGATTGTGTGATCTAGTGGTGGGCCGTGGAGTGGACTGAATGCTTTTCGGGGGCATCTCTTCCTGAAGGGGTCCATTAGGATGGAAGAGGCACACTGAACCGTTTGTTTCTTGCCAGTAGCTGAAGGTTGGCACAAAGGCTGCACAGAGACACAATTGTTGGGGACCTGCATGGAAAGCTGTAGAATGTTCTCACCATGTGTGCCCAGTGAGCAACGGGACGTTGGGGACAAAAGAAGCACACACTCACCATCAGCAGCCAGCATCTTTATCCACCTAGAATCATTTCCTAGATGACAAGCAGAAATGGGAGAAGGTGATGGAATGAGGAACCATGAGTACTGCACTGCTGTTCAGCATCTGTAGAAGTCTACCAGACTCTTCTTGTTTTTTCCAAAAAATTGACTGGATGGGTCCCAGCTACTGAATAATCGCACGCTTGTTTGCAGAAGTAGAAACCCTTCTGACTGCCAGTGTCACAACGTTATCATCCTGCTATGAAAGCCTGAGTGTATGTGAGACCTTCAAACTGAATCCAGCCTGGCCTGAAGGAAACTCCAAAAATCCAAAGCCCAAATCTGACCCCTTCATGCATATCAGAACATTTTAAACCTGCAGGTATAATAAAGGGGGCACGTCTCAAAGAACATTTAGTGAAAGTGAACCCTAACCTCAACCCTAGACCGCAGCTGAACACCCAGAACTGGCCGGTGGTTCTTCACGGTGTACTGGACTCCCCCATGTGCTTCCAGAGCCATGAGGTTATGCCACAGAAAAGATGGCTCAGCATGTCCAGACAAATGAGGCAAATGTTATTGGCGGAGACGTCCAACTCCCCTAGAGCCATCAGCGAATCACACATCGACATTAAGGAGAGGACCATCAAGCACGTGACTCCATTTTTTTTTTTTTTTACGCTGATTATCAGAATTTGTTTGGCAAAAGTTTAATAAACGTACAGTTTAATGAAGTCTGTATCTGACAACTGATTTGCATAAACAGGTTGGATCCAGTCTGTCCTCTTCACAGCGCACAATCATTTATTTAAGTTCTTTCTCTCCTTCTGTGTATCACATTGTGTTTGGTGTCACATGGTACAATGTCTGAGGTCAGCGTCCATTGTGGTTGAGGGGAACGCGGCTCCACTGGGTTTTATGTTCTACCTGCAGTCGCTTCCGAGTCGGTATAAAAGCCTGCAGAATGGCTGCTTTTTATTCCCAGCTTGCTTTGCTCACTCCGTCCTTTGTTTGTCCATTGCATCGTGGAGGATATACACGGGGTATAAGAATAGGAGCGAGACGTCCAGCCTTGAAGCATTTGATTAGGACTGACGCGAACGGAACCCCAATACTTTTCATCCCCGGTTCTGGAGCGCGCCGGTGCGTCTCTGCTAATCTCCTGATGGATGGGGTGAGGTTGGAGTGGCTGACGGAGCACCAGGTGGCCTGTTTCCACCTGGCACAGCCCTCCGGAGCCTTCACAACTACTGCCAGCGCCGTTCTCCTCCCTTTATCTCCCAACCGGTGCTGCGGCGCCTGGACAGTTGTTCAAATATGGCCTTTCGAGTCGCGGGGACCGTCTTGTTGAAATCGGCGCGTGTCACGTGGGCCGCTTGGCAAGGGGGAAGCCGTACCTCGGCGCTCAGCTGTTCACTGGGTGCTCGGTCCCACCATGGAAGCGCAAGGTCACCGCCTAGATTGAGTGGTCATGCCTCGGCTGCGCTGCATTATTTACTGCGGAGCGCAGCCCAGTCCGGCCGTGAAGGACCACGTCCTGTTTTTTTCCGACTGATTTACAGGGGAGGTGCGGAGAAACGGAGCTCCATCTTTTCCAGACGTGACAGGATTGATGGCGTCTTGAATCCGGTGGATTATGTTCTTAGCAAACCTGTGGGTGGTTCTTGTTGCAGGCCAGTGTAATCATTTTGCCGCACAATGCTCTCTTATTGTTTTCTGAAGTCCTTATGTGGTGTAAATTAATTGTCTAGTCTGTCCCCTATGGACTCAGATTTGTGGCAAAAATTTCTTAATATCGAACAAAAATGGACAGAAAAAAAAGAAAACTGATGCATGCACACACAGCAGCAACAGCCATTAGCGATCGCATATGGAATGAGATTTGTGTGCGCAATCAACTGCATGATGAGTCATTTGTAAGTATTGATCAAGTATGTTGGTTATGCTGTGATCCACATATGATCGCTTATGTCTTATTGAAGCCCACACATCTCAGTGGTGGAGTTCCGGGGGAACGTAGCTGTCACTCAAGACACGTGCTGGGAAATGAGGCAAAGCCGCGCACACACAAGGGAACCGTGCCGGAAGTGCAGCCGAATCCTCAGGCAGCGGAAAACATAAAAGGGGGCGGCGTGACTGAAAAACTAGCAGCGACGTTGACGGTCTCACTGGCGAAAATGAAAAAGAGCGAGATGTAAGCACGAACGTACATTGGCAAAATTCCAACCTCATATTTTTGTTTGGTATTAGAAAAGTCTTGTCCCCAGGCCTCATCAGCGAGGTGTCGCCGGAACAAGCCGGAACAAGGGGTTAGGGGAGTTTGGCTTTAGGTGGTCACCGGGTGCTGGTGGTCGTGGTGGGGTCAGCAGAGACTCAAAGGAAGCTCCTCTTTGATGGGACAGCTGTGTAGTTCAAAGCTGGCACAGGCTGGTCTGATCAGCACATTTTTTTTTTTTATGGTCTGTGCAAATTAATATGCACATTTTACACAACAATAGTAAATGGCATGTACATCTCAGGTCACAAGTTTGGACCCTTTATTACAGGACCCTTTCGAGGACATTCAGGGAATAATTAGTCCAAACATTCCCAGGCAGTTTTTAATGCACTAAACACTCACCTGATATGGTTTGATTTACGGGTAAATGGCGTGTTACCACAGACATGTTGCTAATGATATGTTTTGTTTGATAAGTCTGCAAAAGCAGTGCATTGCTGTTTGAAAGTCTGTATATTATTTAAATATATATAATTATATGTTATGCAATATGCGGCGTTGTATTATATTAAGGCTTCAGAAGCTGGTGCAGATATCTGCCACACATTTATGTGTGACTCGGTGTTCAACTCAATCTCTAGCTTTTCTACCAAATATGGTTCTGCTGGTCTGTGAACAGCGCGGTCCCGTGCAATCCAGGCCATGCAGTTCAGTGACCCGGTTCTCATACTCACTGCGGTCTCAACAGGCTTTTTGTACCGTGTAAACAAGTGCACAATCCCTTCCCATAGTTTCTGGGGGGTAATTACATCAGCACCGCTCACTTCCTTTTAATAGTGATTTTAAACCCTGCAGGTTTTTTTTTTTTTTTTTTTTTTTAAAGCACGGAGAAGATACTCTGGTCATTCGCATCGCTGTCTAGCTCTCAAAAGGAGAGGTTGGCACATTGATCAGATTAAACGCAGCCCTTTTCGGCGTGGAAACACTGCGTGGGCTAATGGCTGCAGAATGGAAGCGGCGGGGTACGTAGGAATCTGTCTGTGACCGTTGCCCGAGGTGAGCGGCGGAGGCGTGTGGGTGATCGCTCTCCATCTATTTGTCTGATCTGCGATGCCCTGACCTCGCGAATGCACAACTGTGACGGACGGAGAATTGCTTCCACACATCTGCCTGATATTGAAAGTGCCCAAATGTCAGCTGCTTGGAAATGGCGCCGCCACCAAGAGGGGACAAGAAAAAAAACCCGAACACCTCGATTCATGTCTGCGATTGCTAACCGGCACGGGCTTATCAGCAACTGCAGACACATTGGAGTATTAAAGTCTCCTATCATATTTATTAACGGTACCATCAGTATTCCCCAGCCAATGAGATTGAGAGGCTCTAGGGCAGGAGGGAGGGAAGCATCTGAGACCCTGATGCATTGTGGGCTTTAGGCGCCTAGGTGATTTAGCGGCTCCTCCGTTGATGAGAATGGCGCAAGAGGAGGTGAGTAATGGGATGGGCGCCTGGTGATTATGTGTCAAAGAGGCATTCCTCATTCTGTCTGTGGGTCTCAAGGACAGTTGCGTTGATTGCATTGGCGCGCACCCAGACGCCGTCTGGTTTGTGGACTCTGTGAAAGGGGGTCGCGCTTGTGTGGCCGGTGTTGGGTTTGTCATCCGAGATCGCCTCCATCTGATGTGTCGCCCCACAGAAATGACTGGCAGCACATGCATTGCGTTGATGCATGTGGAGCCCCTCAGCTGGTCGGAAGTGGTGGGATAAGTTTGGGATAATCCTGCGAGAGCCCCAGCTTGTTGATGGTTGTGTAACATAATCCACGGCTGATGAGTTTAATGAGTGGGTGTCTTCTGAAAATAACCACACACACACCCACTTTCTCATAGTCTGTAAAATGCTGGGCTAAGAACTTATGTGGGACAAAAAGCCAGGGTTCGAGAGAGTCACTGTGTTGATGCAGTTGTGTAGTTCGGGTAAAACGTTTATTCTGTACACAATGGGAATAGGTGGGTGGTGGAAACAGCTTCCCAAACTTTGCATCTTCAGTTCTCATTTAAATCCACTCTGAGAGAAATCCATCCAGGATAAAGGTCCTCTTTGTCCCTGTAGAATTCCAACTGCGTTCCCACCGAATGATAATTCACTGCCTTA